>NC_054705.1:46357633-46395075 GCF_016097555.1 Gigantopelta aegis | reverse complement strand
GATATAAAACATCAATCGAAATGTTAATAACAAAACCCCTTCTTCTCATTTTGCCACCTTTGCTTTCAACGTTGGACAGTTTAACATAGATTCCAATGGCAGGTAACACACGTGTAGTGAGAACTGACAACATAAAGTTAAACATTGTTTTGGTTATCGACACCACTAGAGCACATTAATTTATGAATCTAAATTGTCCATTAATAGCAAGGGATCTTTTATATGCACCACACCACAGACAGAATAGGACATACCACAGCCTTTGATATACCAGTCGTAGTGCACTGACTAGAACAAAAAATATCCCAATGGGCCCACCGACGGGGATCGATCCCAGACCGACCGCGCATAAAGTGAGCGCTTTACCAGTATGCTACGCCCACCCCATCGCTTAGAACATAATTAGCACAACCAATCACAGCTATAATTTCTTTTCCGTGACGATGCATTACCACCTGTGACCTTTGACCCGGAGGAAGTCCTTCCATTTTGGTGCAAGGCAACCTCAGACTATTTTCTAAAACCCCGCGCTGTCCTTACGGGACCGCGGCAAAGATTACAGAAGACTCCGGGCAGTTTTTTTATTGAGGAATAAAGGTTAGGATAATAGTTTCTTGTTTTCTCAGACAGTTAGACACCTGAGATTTCCACTGCTACCAATTGAGGAAATGCCACAATGTTTTAAACTGAGGGGATGAGCAGACGGACGCGTAGTAATAACAAACGGTTAGACGCGGCGCAGACAACTCCATATTGTGGCATTTGAGGACGGTTTGTCGTAAATTGTTTCTTAGGAAATATTAAATGTTAATCAAACAGTTTGACTGCCAAGTGGACATAATTTATTAATAAACTTTTGTTTTGTTTTGTTTTTAATATTGACATTGTAACGGCATTTTATAACATTATAACAAATAGTACCACCACAGTAACGTTTTTCTTTTCTTTGCTTGTGTTTTTGTTTTTGATCTGGTGTTTTTATGACTTTTATTGAATAATATATACTAAAACAAAAGGTTTTGCAATTTGGTAAAGAAATCTCGTGACTTACAATATTCAGTCAGACACTGGATGTAACTGACGAATCATTTATCAATATAATTAGCAGCAAGGAATCTTTTATATGCACCATCCCACAGACAGAATAGCACATACCACGACCTGTGATATGTCAGTATAAAGAAAGAAAGAAAGATTTTATTTAACGACGCACTCAACACATTTTATTTACGGTTATATAGCGTTAAGGACCACACAGATTTTGAGAGGAAACCCGCTGTCGCCACTACATGGGCTACTCTTTCCGATTAGCAGCAAGGGATCTTTTATTTGCACTTCCCACAGGCAGGATAGCACAAACCATGGCCTTTGTTGAACCAGCTATGGTCGGTGCAAGTGGTTTACACCTACCCATTGAGCCTTGTGGAGCACTCACTCAGGGTTTGGAGTCGGTATCTGGATTACAAATCCCATGCCTCGACTGGGATCCGCACCCATTACCTACCAGCCTGTAGACCGATGGCCTAACCACGACGCCACCGAGGCCGGTGTATATGTCAGTATAAGAAACATGATATGTTCAATACACAATAACGCCTGACTAAGATCGAAAGCGCAAAGTAGTTCGGGTGTATGTTCCCTCGTAACATTTTGTAAACTAGATGTCCTGCAATGCAATTTTCTGCATTCTACAAGTAAAGGGGTGGAACGTGATGCGCGGTTGGTTTAGGATCGATCCCCGTCGGTGGCCCTATTCGGCTATTTCTCGTTCCAGCCAGTGCACCTCGACTGGTGTAACAAACGCCGTGGCATGTACTATTCTGTCTGTGGGATGGTGCATATAAAAGATCCCGTGCTGCTAATCGAAAAAGAGTAGCCCATGAAGTGGCGACAGCGGGTTTCCTCTCTCTACATAAAATGTCGTTAAATAAAACATTTCCTTCCTTCCTTCCTGCTACAAGTAAAATTAATTTCTGCCTTAAAATTTACAACTAATAATATTTTTGATTCAGGATTATTATTATTATTATTATTATTTTTTTTTTTTTTTTTTTTTTTTTTGGGGGGGTGGGGGGTGGTGGCTAGAGCGGGTTTCATCTGAGGACTACTAGTCAGAATGACCAAATGTTTGACATCCAATAGCCGATGATTAATTAATCAATGTGCTCTAGTGGTGTGGTGAAACAACAGAAACTCGTTGTAAAAAACGACACCCAGAGTTTTAGACAGAACCACGAGTTCGGGGGGAGGGGGAGGGGGGGGGGCGGGCTTGTTCACATCACAGAGTCGCAGTCGTAGTATATATCACATGGCTACGACGGTAGATGAAATGTATAGAACAGCTGATTACCGTGACAGATACTCACCGTACAGGTGCTCACGAGGTCAATACTCACATGGCTACGACGGTAGATGAAATGTATAGAACAGCTGATTACCGTGACAGATACTCACCGTACAGGTGCTCACGAGGTCAATACTCACATGGCTACGACGGTAGAAGAAATGTATAGAACAGCTGATTACCGTGACAGATACTCACCGTACAGGTGCTCACGAGGTCAATACTCACATGGCTACGACGGTAGAAGAAATGAATAGAACAACTGATTACCGTGACAGATATTCACCGTACAAGTGCTCACGAGGTCAATACTCACATGGCTACGATGGTAGAAGAAATGAATAGAACAATTGATTACCGTGACAGATACTCACCGTACAGGTGCTCACGAGGTCAATACTCACATGGCTACGACGGTAGAAGAAATGAATAGAACAATTGATTACCGTGACAGATATTCACCGTACAAGTGCTCACGAAGTCAATACTCACCCAAATTAAAGATCTACCAGGGGTAAATGCGTACGTGTAAAAAGAGCTTATCCCAACTTGCAAAACCCAAATTAAGAACACCCAACGCTGCGCATACAAACTACGGGCCTCACCAGGAGTAATAAACTAAACATGTAGCACCAGGATATAAAACAGACTAACAATATATAATTATAAGACGACATCTATCACCTGGTTAATGTGTAAGTATCAGTGATTACCGGGAGAGAGGTCGGGGTAGTACACCGTATACCTCCCCCATCGCGTCGTTAAAACACGCTCTATGTGTGGGGTAGTGTGTCACATACATCATTTCGATGGGGTTTTCAGTCACATTATTTTAAAAATGATTTTCATGCTCATATCCAATTAAAGATTTCAACACGCCTCAGCTGTCTGGAATGTCTGTCCAGGACAGTGAGTTAGTAATTAATTGTTAGTAGTTATTTGTTAATGAGTAGTTGTTATTAGGTAATTTTAGTGGATACTTGTTAGTGGAAGGAAGGAAGAAAATATTTTATTGAACGACGCACTCAACACATTATATGGCGTCGGACATATGGTTAAAGACTACACAGATATTAGAGAGGAAAAACGCTGTCGCCACTTCATGGACCACTCTTTTTGATTAGCAGCAAGGGATCTTTTATATGCACCATCCCACAGACAGGATAGTACATACCACGGCCTTTGTTACACCAGTCGGGGAGCACTGTCTGGAACGAGAAATAGCCCAATGGGCCCACCATTTGTTTGTTTGTTTGCTTAACGATACCACTAGAGCACATTATTGATTTATTAATCATCGGTTACTGGGTGTCAAACATTTGGTATTTCTGACATATAGTCTTAGAGCGGAAAGACTACATTTTTTCATTAGTAGCAAGGCATCTCTTATATGCACCATCCCACAGGCAGGATAGCACATATCACGGTCTTTGATATACCAGTCGTGGTGCACTGGCTGGAACAGGAAATAGCCCAATGGGCCCACCGACGGGGATCGATCCCAGACCGACCGCGCATCAAGCGAGCGTTTTACACTGGGTTACGTCCAGCCCCACACTCGTTTAAACTCTCGTTGTGCGGAAGCCGGTACCAACATGCGAACCCATTACTTACCAGCTTTAAGTGTCACGGCTTAATCACTACTCTACCCAATCTAATTAAAATTAGCTCCACTATTACATGTGGATCTAACAGCAGCCAGTGGGAGCTCATGTCCACCAATCAAAACCTTACTTGCAGAATCATGCCAGTGATTTAAAAATAATTTGAAAACATTCCGAATTATCCTGAGGGTATACGATATGTTTCATGTGAATTACGAATGCCTTATTTAGACCAGTAGAACTAATTTTAATCAGATTGCTAACAACACTGCGTAGTCTCCAATGTCCAGGTAACATTTCGTCTGTAAATAATAATTTAAATATTGACCAATCACACTTCGCCTTTTATAATGTTATTTGGGAGCATACAAATTCTAAAAATATCGGGCGAGTCTATTTTAGTGGCCGCAGTACAGCGAACCATACCAATACGTACGGAATGGGTTATCAGTCTTCAATTTTACATTAAAAATTATTTATTTATTTATAAAAAAAAACCCCAACTAAATCAGTCTTCAGTTTTACATTACAAATTATTTATTTTATAAAATAAAACATGTTTTAAGGCATTCGTAATTCACACGAAACATGTCGTATACCCTCAGGATAATTTGGAATGTTTACAAATTATTTTTAAATCACTGGCATGATTCTGCAAGTAAGGTTTTGATTGGTGGACGTGAGCTCCAACTGGCTGCTGTTAGATCCACATGTAATAGTGGAGCTAATTTTAATTAGATTGTACTCCACCGATGGCGGTGTATCACTGGTTTAAAAACATCCCGCGAACACTACAGTTAGCACTGTACCAAATATCATCCGACCGGGTCAAAATTCGAAGGGACTTAACTTTTGATAGCGCAGTTGATACTATCATTTCTGCCATTGGTTGTAAATGTGACATTGTTTATTGTAAGGAATTTTTTTTCTAAAAAACCCAGAAAACCCCCAACAAAAACAAACAATCAAACAAACAACCCCTCCCACCCCCCCCCAAAAAAAAAAAACCCCAACCCTAACAACAACAAACAAAACAACCATCATGGTGAAAAAGTTTCAAACCAGCTCATTTTGCCGGAATATCTCTATCATTTGTTTTCAACGAATTTGAGGATTTTCTCAAACAGTAGGAATATTGTTTCCTACCCCCTTGCCTATAAAACTCAGTACCACAGGTTTTTTTTTGTTGTTTTTTTGTGTGTTTTTTAAGAAACTAAGGGTGTTGTTAAAATATCTGGTTATATCGAAAATGAGCCCTGGAAGGTTCCACTTTCTTCATTTTAATACTCTGTGAGAGGTTTTGTAGTATTCATATGCATGCAGAGGCGGATCGGGAGGGGGGGGGGGGCAGGTGCCCGCCTCTCCCCCTAGATTTTGCGATAGTTATAATTTTATTATATATTAATTTTCATCCCCTTCCAAACATCCCCCAAGTTCCCTTGGCATTCCGCCTCATGTCATTGGGGCCCCCCCCTAGATGGATTTTCTGGATCCGCCACTGGCATGGATCATAGTTTGGTTGACTTCATGCACATACACAATTTTAGCTACATGCCGTAACATTGTCGCACATGGAATTCTATTTGGTGTATAGTCCATCCTGGCTGCAGTACTCCCTCGCTAACAACATGCCACATGTGATCTCACTTTGTTATGGCCTGCGACTAGCAAGTCAACCCGAAAACAGAACGTGATGCAATTATTGCCGGATCGCCAGTAGCAGCACACAAATCGTGTAATATTATTAAAAATCGCATTTTCCATATGACAACCCGACAGGACAGATTAGACACCGTTCGGTGAGTTATAGGCGCAGTACATTATCTCATCGTCACTTATCTACCGCGGGAAGATACCGAGCTATTTGTCTGGTTAGTCGTACCGATAAGCTCAACAGGGAACACGTGCTGGCGGCAAGGACGTAAATCACTTTTATTTACACTGTTGTACTAATGCTAGATTCAAACTACCGACTGCCAGCACAAAGTTGGCCAACTTTCAGCTCTCACGACTTCTACGACTGTCCATTTGCTAGTCTGAGCGCTCTTACAACAACTCGATTCTCGTCGTATAATGCTAGGCTAAAACTACCAACTGTCATGACAGTTGTCCAACTTTCTGCTGTCAATACGTACACGACTGTCCAGTTGCTAGTCTGAGCGCTCTTACAACTCGATTCTCGTCGTATAACCCATCAGTTGTTAGTCTGAGCGCTCTTACAACTCGATTCTCGTCGTATAACCCATTAGTTGTTAATCTGAGCGCTCTTACAACTCGATTCCCGTCGTATAACCCATCAGTTGTTAGTCTGAGCGCTCTTACAACTCGATTCCCGTCGTATAACCCATTAGTTGTTAATCTGAGCGCACCCGTCGTAAGTCGGGAGTTGGGGAAATTACAACGCAGCCGTCGAGTTGGCCAACATCGTCGTGACAGTTGACAGTCTAATACTAGCATTATCTTAAAAGAAAACATAAAATTGTTTGTTTATGGACACCTCAGTATATTTCAAACTATATAGCTGGTTAGTTTGACATTTGCTTGGTAGAAAGAAAGAAATGTTTTATTTAACGACGCACACAACACTTACGGTTATATGGCGTCAGACATATGGTTAAGGACCACACAGATTTTGAGAGGAAACCCGCTGTCGCCACTTCATGGGCTACTCTTTCCGATTACCAGCAAGGGATCTTTTATTTGCGCTTCCCACAGGCAGGATAGCACAAACCATGGCCTTTGTTGAACCAGTTATGGATCACTGGTCGGTGCAAGTGGTTTACACCTACCCATTGAGCCTTGCGGAGCACTCACTCAGGGTTTGGAGTCGGTATCTGGATTAAAAATCCCATGCCTCGACTGGGATCCGAACCCAGTACCTACCAGCCTGTTGACCGATGGCCTAACCACAATCTAATTAAAATTAGCTCCACTATTACATGTGGATCTAAAGACAGCCAGTTGGAGCTCATGTCCACCAATCAAAACCTTACTTGCAGAATCCTGCCAGTGATTTAAAAATAATTTGAAAACATTCCGAATTATCCTGAGGGTATACGACATGTTTCGTGTGAATTACGAATGCCTTAAAACATGTTTTATTTTATAAAATAAATAATTTGTAATGTAAAACTGAAGACTGATTTAGTTTTTTTTAATTTTATAAATAAAATAAAAAAAAATTAATGTAAAATTGAAGACCGATAACCCACCCCGTACGTATTGGTATGGTTCGCTGTACTGCGGCCACTAAAATAGACTCACCCGATATTTTTAGAATTTGTATGCTCCCAAATAACGTTATAAAAGGCGAAGTGTGATTGGTCAATATTTAAATTATTATTTACAGACGAAATGTTACCTGGACATTGGGGACTACGCAGTGTTGTTAGTTTTAAATCACTGGCCGGATTCTGCAAGTAAGGTTTTGATTGGTGGACATGAGCTCCAACTGGCTGTCTTTAGATCCACATGTAATAGTGGAGCTAATTTTAATTAGATTGGCCTAACCACGACGCCACCGAGGCCGGTTTGCTTGGTAGACAAAGAAAGAAAGGAAATCTGCTGTCGCCACACAGCATACTCGTACCAATAAGGGTGGGACGTAGCCCAGTGGTAAAGCCTTCGCTTGATGCGCGGTCGGTGTGGAATCGATCCCCGTCGGTGGACCCATCGGGCTATTTCCCGTTCCAGGCTCAGCACCACGACTGGCATATCAAAAGCCGTGGTTTGTGCTATCCTGCCTGTGGCATGGTGCATATAAAGGATCCCTTGCTACTGATGGAACAATGTAGCGGGTTTCCTCTCCAAGACTATATGTCAGAATTACCAAATGTTTGACATCCAATAGCCGATGGTTAATAAATCGATGTGTCTGTGTATTATTATTATTATTAAATAGAATATTTAAATGTACCATATTCGTCGGTAACAACATTCCGATTAATCCACTTACATCCCTGCCACCTTCTAGTAGTTAGGGTCGTAAACCCCCCGCAGGAGTCGCCCAGTCTGTTGTATCTATTAGAGCACGCTGTAAACCGTGGCGTCCATTCCCCAGACACGGTTACTAATCAGCCGCAATAATAAAGCGTTTAATATTTATCAGTTGCTTTGTGCTTTCCGCGCGGAACGTGGCCCCTGGCTAACACCCAGCCGGCCATCTGGAGACCAGGGCAGGGCCGTTCAGGTCAAATGGGAAATACTTTCACGAAGATAATACAATTTTCCTTGTCTTGCTTCTCTACTTGAAAAGTGAAATCAAACAAAGGCTTTGTTGGTCTCAGTTAACACGCGGACAGTAATGTTCAACCGCACGTGCATTTGTGTATCCGCACGTACATCCTTCCACTACTTCGTAATCTACTGATCTAAGACATTTCTACGATTTCTGTTGACCGGGTTTTGCAGCTTACTGGATAAGCGATCGCCGTACCGTGTGAGGTACCGTGTTCGCGCCCCAGTACCGACACCTATCCATTGTGCTGAAAATAAATATGAAAATAAAAATAAAAATGAAAATAAAATAAAATAAATAGAGATAACTTAAGAAATAGAAAAAAGAGTAAGTAAATGAACAAATAAATAAACAAATAAATAAATAAAACAAATAAATAAATAGATAAATAAATAAATAAACAAACAAACAAACAAACAGACAAACAAATGAATCAATAAACAAACAAAATAATAATTAAGGAAATAAAGAAAGAAAGAAAGAGAAAGAAAGAAAAAATAAATAAACAAATACAGTTACTGGTAATACGCATCATAGTTTTCTTTCAGAATATCATCTCGTATTATTGTACTAGACAAATACCTTACCATATTCAAGATCGCATCTCTGTTCAAAGAACATTTTGTGAGGCAATCACCTTCAAATTAGTTCGACTTTTCGTTTATATGAGGGCAGCCTTTTCCCCAGCACGTCAAAACAGCCATACACGTACTTTACCTGAAAGGAACGCCAATTTGGTTTTCATACTCAAGCTTACTTTGTACTAACTTTTAAATGTGTATCATATTTACTATAATGTGCTTCTAAAATTTAATACAAGCTGCTAACAGGTCCCCCCCAAAAAAAAAAAAAAAAAAAAAAAAAAAAAAAAAAAAAAAAAAAAAAAAAAAAAAAAAAAAAAAAACTGGATAAAGCTGAAAAAAACATCAACATCCATGAAACTCTTTCAGATATCTATTTTGCAGTCTCTCCAAACCCACCCCCCCCCCCCCCCCCCCCCCCCCCCCACCCCCACCCCCCCCCCCCCCCCCCCCCCCCCCCCCCCCCCCCCATATAACAATTCTGATATGCCCGTTCTCAATTTGCAACTTGAGAGTAAAAATTTCTATTGTTTGACGTAAATGCTATGTAGCTTGGATGACTGACATTTTTCAAGAATCCACGAATCACTTGTTTAGAAATATATTTTAGAACATGAGGTTCTCCAGCATATGAGGAAGGAATTAAAACAAAGGTCATGTAACCTTCTGTCAAAAAAATAAAAAAAAGACTCGAAGAAGAAGAGAAAAGCGAAAAAATCCAGGAACGCTTGTCAAAAACAGAAGTCGGGATATTGTGTTACCAAGATTCCAAGACCATTCTCTACAGAGCAGATGTACTCAATCAAAGACCTGGTCTTCTCGTATTGGTTAATTACCTCATTAATATTCATGCACACCTGGCTCCGCCCACCTGTCAGTCAAGACGTGCAGTCCTGAGAGACAGGCGTGAGTGACAGGCGGCGTTTGATGTAAATATAACGGTTGTACACGTAATTAACCCAGTGACACTATAAACACGAGATTTGAGAGAGAGGGAAACACAACAGCTACAGACCAGCAACAGTACACGACACGCCGCCCCCACCCACGCTGTCCAAAGCTCAATGTTTACAGTGATAAAAATTAAAGGTGCAATATCGACTCACTTACAAACGCATGTACAGTTTTAATAAACTCATGCCATTGCTACTTGCCACGCCGACCCAATCACACTGTTCAGCCTCAATGTTTACAGTAATAAAAATTAAAGGTGCATTATTGCCTCACATTATTATTATTATTATTATTATTATTATAACCTCATTTTTACTAATGTAGAATACAAACGCATGGAGAGTTTTAATAAACCCGGGTGTTATCGCTAATCATGTATATAGGAACGGGCCTAGTAATCGACACACTGGAGCCAAATTGTTGTGTTCTGTATGCAAATAAAATATGTTTGGATGTTTGGGGTTTTCTCGTTCCAGCCAATGCACCACAACTAGTCAAAGGCCGTGGTATGCGCTTTCCTGTCTGTGGGAAAGTGCATATAAAAGATCCCTTGCTGCATTACGAAAAATGTAGCAGGTTTTCTCTGATGACTACGTGTCAGAATTACCAAATGTTTGACATCCAATAGCCAATGATTAATAAATTAATGTGCTCTAATCGTGTCGTTAAACAAAACAAATTTTAACTTTAACAACTAAACCTAGCAAGTTAAAACTGACGATAGTAGATTTTGATTCTCTCGCTCCAGATGCCTGGATCAAACGATCTAACCCTCTCGTCGGACACATTCTTTGATTGGTGTTTTTCCCGTTCCAACTGGTGCCTTACGACTGGTATATCAGAGACCGTGGTATGCATATGTCTGCAGGGAAGTGCATATACAAGATCCATTAGAAACAAATATAGCGGGTTTCTTCTGAAGACTTGCTGATAGGAGTGGTTGTACAAGAACTCTTATTTGGTTAATCAAGTGGGCTATTCAGACAGGTGCACTCTAAGAGTAGGCCATTTGAGCCTCACACACGAAACGACACACAAGAAACACAAAACACAATGTGTCTGTCTGTCTGTCTGTCTGTCTGTCCATCTATCTGTCCATCTCTCTATCTATCTATCTATCTATCTATCTATCTATCTATCTATATATATATATATATCTATCTGTATCTCTCTCGTTTCTTTCCTCTTCCTATCCCCACATCTCTTTCCTTTCTCTCTACCTCTCTGTGTCAATCTCTCTCTCTCTCTCTCTCTCTCTCTCTCTCTCTCTCTCTCTCTCTCTCTCTCTCTCTCTCTCTCTCTCTCTCTCTCTCTCTTATATATATATATATATATATATATATATATATATATCCCTTCCTCTCTCTGTATCCCTTCTATATCTGTATCCCCTCTCTCTCTCATCTCTCTCTCTCTCTCTCTCTCTCTCTCTCTCTCTCTCTCTCTTTTATATATATATATATATATATATATATATATATATCCCACCCTCTCTCTATATCCCTCTATATATCTCTCTCTCTCTCTCAATCTCTCTCTCTCTCTCTCTCTCTCTCTCTCTCTCTCTCTCTCTCTCTATATATATATATATATATATATATATATATATATCTCAATCTTTAATTCCTTTCTTGTCTTCTTTTTCTCACTACCGCTAGATCCCATTCTCTCTTTTTCTCTACCCTTTCTCTTTCCTTCTTTCTCTATCTCTCTCTTTTCTCTTTGGCTCGCTTTCTCTCTCCCTTCTTATCGTGCCCACTCTCTATCTGTGTGCGTGGATGCATGCGCGAATGCATTTTTCTGTGTGTAATTAGGTAATTTGGTAACTAATAACATTTACGTATCTCGTGTAACGTTGACCTGTACGCAATCCATGCGTTTAAAAACTGTAAGGTAGAAGCTATAATATAATTGGTAAAAAAATATTGTTTAAACTATCTGCATAATATTATTGCTTTTATGAAGAGCTTCATATTCTACACAAAGTTTACGTACTATTTTCTGGTGAACTGACTATCACTGCACGCTCGAACAAACGTCTGCCGACATGAAACAGAAATTGCAGTTCTACCAAGAAACCGTGCACTGGTAACCAGAGTGCGTGTAAACACGGGCACCAGTCGAGTGAAAACAAGACTGTTCACCTGTACCGCAGTGCGCAGATTAAAACACCTGATAAATGCGAACCGCTTTTGTGATAATTAGCAAGTTGGTTATTTGCCTTCACAAGATGTAGAGATGTCAAGAAGATAAAGAGTTCTGAACACAAACCTACACAGCATGAGTCCATATACTGTTTGATACAATTTAGTGTTGTACCAGACGACAGAAAGAAAGAAATGTTTTATTTAACGACACACTCAGCACATTTTATTTACGGTTATATGGCGTCAGACATATGGTTAAGAACCACTCAGATTTTGAGAGGAAACCCGCTGTCGCCACTACATGGGCTACTCTTCCGATTAGCAGCAAGGGATCTTTTATTTGCGCTTCCCACAGGCAGGATAGCACAAACCATGACCTTTGTTGAACCAGTTATGGATCACTGGTCGGTGCAAGTGGTTTACACCTACCCATTAAGCCTTGCGGAGCACTCACTCAGGGTTTGGAGTCGGTATCTTTTTTACAAGTCTCGACTGGGGTCCGAACCCAGTACCTACCAGGCTGTAGACCGATGGCCTGCCACGACGCCACCGAGGCCGGTATACCAGACGACAGAGAATCGCAAAGAAAAGGAACGTTTGTGTTTATCATAGGCGTTGGAAGTTTGTTTGTTTTGTTTAACGACACCACTAGAGCACATTGATTAAGTAACCATCGGCTATTGGATGTCAAACATTTTGGCCATTTTTTGACACAGTCATAGAGAGAAAACCCGCTACATTTTTTTTTATTAGTAGCAAGGGATCTTTTATATGCACCATCCCACAGGATAGCACATACCACGGCCTTTGATATATCAGTCGTAATGCACTGGCTGGAGCGAGAAATAGCCTAATGGGCCCACCGACGAGGATCGAGCTCAAACCGACCGCTCATCAAGCGAGCGCTTTACCACTGGGCTACGTCCCGCCCCAGGCGATGAAATATGCCAGCAGTTGGAGGGGTCAGTTAAATTTTAATTCGCCAATTAATCGAGGGGTAAATGTAACAGTCTTTAGTTTCACGGCCTCATCGCTTCCGATGTCTATCGAAAAAGACGCAGACCCTAGTTTCAGCCCATGAAAATGTTAATCTACAAACCTGCAACACATAATTGGATAAGGTTATAACAGAGAGAAGCTAAAGTATGTGATGTTTAAACAGAGAAGTGCCGTCTAAAAATAGACTAGAGGTTGTCTCGATAACCATTACTTCTCAGACGAACGTTCGTTTTTAGAATTATGACAAATGCATTTGTGGGTATTTTAAAAACCTGCATGACCAGAACCACTTCAGAATTTCGAGAATTAATATTCTAAACAATAAAATGTAAGTACTTCTAATTTAAATTATCAAAAATGGCTTTAATAGTGAACAATACGTCGTAGTGTTTAAAAACTAGGGTCTGTCCCTTTAAGGACATCCCTGTATAACCAAACGGATTTTGTGTTTTTAACATCGAGTAAATGCTGTCCGTAAAAGCTCATATAGACTGGATGCGGTGCATGCGTGCGGTCCGGCTAAAAAACATTGTTTTAAAAAAAAAATCGAAATACATTAGTTTTAATGAGAACATCCAGACTAGATGTTTACGATGCGTGCGTCTGGCAGCCACAATGATATAATCGTATATGGTGTGGTGTATATGCCCACAACGCAAGCCGCAGACGCATTTCACGCAATAGTGGGACCGCACGCACGCACCGCATCCAATCTATAAGAGCCAAAATTGTTATTCCGTACTGCTCCACACGAACACTGATCGTCGTAAGATCTACCTCAGCCTGTAGAGCACTTGCAGGAAATACGATCGAATTCCCGCGGCGGATTCATTGCAGGGTCTCCACGAGTACTCGAGTACCCGTGCAAGGAAGAGCGCTCTCAATTAATTATAGTTTTACGGCATTTTGTCAGATGCTTGCCGCCGGTTACATCATAGGCTATGAGACATGGAGGGACAACAAAAGGAAAAGAAAAGTCGAATGTGTGGAATGCAATACAATGGCATGACATGTTCAGCGCTGGAATTAAGATGTATAATGCTATTTGAATTTATTCCTTAGTCTCATTATCATCTAGTGTCGGGTACTCGAGTACGGATCGAGTTGGACTCGTAGAGACTCCAATTCATTGCCTGATTGCTCCCGCGCCCCTCCGACCCAATCAGAGCCCGACGACTGCTTGTAAAAGATCCCTTGTTGATAATGCCAAAAGGAAATTGTCAACTATGTATGAAGACTTCATGTCGCAATTACCACAACTTTGACATCCAATAGCCGATAATTAATAAATCAATGTGCTCCAGTGGTGTCGTTAAACAAAAAAACCCTGTACGTATCGCGTGCTCATCATATGCCGATTTTAAAGACGGACATATCGTTCTGGTAAAAAAAAAAACTTATTTGATCAGGGTTATTACATCCAGGGACTCCTGAAAGCGTCCACAATATTTATGATAAACACCCAGAGGCCATTTCACGGTATAAAGCATCACTGACAAAAATGATATTTGATGCAATACCCTATTTTGACCTTGTATATACCTTTTCAACTTTTTGTTGAAAATCCTGTACATTTCAACTATGAACTTGATGTCTGTAGGTTGTTCTACCGGTGGGTCCAGATATGATCACCTTTCGCGAACACCTAATACCACCACTGGTTTTACAGTGATTCATGAGTGCGTGCCATAACAGCTGTATATATATTCCATTGATCTCTATCCTGTGCAAGTTTAGGTTTTCTAAGCTAATCTTGGGGTGGCAGTTCTCCTACAGGAGGATCCAATATCGTGTTACGGACCTCCTATGGGAGTGTCAGTCCTCCTAAGGTCGAGTACCTGAAAGTGGATCATGGAAGCAATCACGATTTTGGCCAACTTCCTTTCGAATCTGTCTTGTGCAGAGATACGATTTGATAATGGAATACGGTGTCGTCGTTAGGTGTAACCATGTACATACGTGTGGAGTGACGTCACGGAATAGGAGCCTTGTCTTGCGAAGATGGCGGAAACCGCGACACAGATCCTTTTCAAGATTTCCCAGCACACATACCGAAGCCGCTGATCCTAATTGGGGCGGGACGTAGTCCAGTGGTTAAGCGCTCGCTTGATGTGCCGTCGGTCGGTCTGAGATCGATCCCCGTCGGGGGTCATTGGGCTATTTCTCGTTCACCACGACTGGTATATCAAAGGCCATGGTATGTGCTATCCTATCTGTGGAATGGTGCATATAAAAGATTCCTTGCTACTAATGGAAAAATGTAGCGGGTTTCCTCTCGAAGACTACATACCAAAATTACCAAATCCAATAGCCGATGGTTAGTAAATCAATGTGCTCTAGTGGTGTCGTTAAACAAAACAAACTTTCTGATCCTAATTTTTATCCAGTGTAAACTGTTTTTCGGCTATTACAATGTAGTTTACCGTTCACTTAGAAGTTGCTTAGTTATTTAGTTATTTAGTTTCAGCTATCAATCCTGGTCTTTGTAGGGTGTTACACGTTCCATTTGTTACACATTCCATTTGTTACACGTTCCATTTGTTACAAGTTCCATTTGTTACCCGTTCCATTTGTTACGCGTTCCATTTGTTACCTGTTCCATTTGTTACAAGTTCCATTTGTTACCTGTTCCATTTGTTACACATTCCATTTGTTACCTGTTCCATTTGTTACACATTCCATTTGTTACAAGTTCCATTTGTTACCTGTTCCATTTGTTACAAGTTCCATTTGTTACCTGTTCCATTTGTTACACATTCCATTTGTTACCTGTTCCATTTGTTACACATTCCATTTGTTACAAGTTCCATTTGTTACCTGTTCCATTTGTTACACATTTCATTTGTTACAAGTTCCATTTGTTACCTGTTCCATTTGTTACACGTTCCATTTGTTACACGTTCCATTTGTTACCTGTTCCATTTGTTACAAGTTCCATTTGTTACACGTTCCATTTGTTACCCATTCCATTTGTTACGCGTTCCATTTGTTACCTGTTCCATTTGTTACCTGTTCCATTTGTTACACATTCCATTTGTTACCTGTTCCATTTGTTACACATTCCATTTGTTACAAGTTCCATTTGTTACCTGTTCCATTTGTTACACATTCCATTTGTTACCTGTTCCATTTGTTACACGTTCCATTTGTTACCTGTTCCATTTGTTACCTGTTCCATTTGTTACCTGTTCCATTTGTTACAAACCTTAGAACAAAGTAAGTCACGGTTGAGTGAACCGCCAATCGTGTTATTTCTACCTAGTCTGTAATATTGTCAGTCTCTCGTAATTCCGTATGGAGTGGCCTGTGTACTTTTATTCTTGTATTTTTGTATTTTAATGTGTTTAAACCTGTGTACACATGGTGAGACTTAATTAAAAATATCTGTCTGTCTGTCTGTCTGTAATAATGGAACGATCCTGGTCCAACATAACCATGTGTCAGTTTATGTTAATATGATCGGCAGAGGAAATTAATTTAGTGTTACTGAACCTTGTTTTAGTTTTATTAGGAAATGTTAAAATGGTCTACAAAACTTTATGACTGTTTTGTTAAGAATTGTTAACGATATTGGCAATATAAATTAATTTGGTCTAACTAAAAACTTATATATCTCCTTCTTTCTTTCTTTCTTTTTCTGGGACGGGACGTTCGCTTGATGCTCGATCGGTCTACGATCGATCCCCGTAGGTGGACCCATTGGGCTATTTTTCGTTCCAGCCAATGCTTCACAATTGTTGCAACAAAGGCCGTGGTATGTATTTTCCTGTCTGTGTAATATCTATAAAATATCTCTTGCTGCTAATCAAAAAGAGTAGCCCATGAAGTGGCAACAGCGGGTTTCCCTTCTCAATATCTGTGTGGTCCTTAACCATATGTCTGATGCTATATAACTGTAAATTAACTGTGTTGAGTGCGTCATTAAATAAAACATTTCCTTCCTTCCTTCTTTTTTTTGTTTCAAGAAATATTAATATTATCGGTTATGGGAGCCGATTTGGACCAACATAACTTCATATCAGTTTTACTAAGAAATGTTAACACTATTGCGCTTATACATCAGTTTTATTGGGAAATTTAACATTATCGGTAATGGAAATTAATATGATTTAAAATAACCGTACTAGTAAATCAGTTTTATTCAGAAATGTTAACGTTATTAGCAATGGGAATAGATTTGGCTTAGCGGAACCCAGATCGCCCTCCTGCCAGAATCCAGAACCATGTTGCACGAATTAGCAACAACCAGATTGGCTTTCGGCCATTTTACGGTTCGCTGACAATCACTTATTTAAACACTCTCCCTCGCGCGCAACCCAGCGAGGCGTGAACATTGCTAGTCAGTGTGGACAAATCAACAAACTTTTATGTTTTTACTTACGAGCTAATTTCAAACACTCGCTGCAAAGCGCTAATCTTGTTGTTATGTTTTAGATATGAATACTGCATCATGAAGAGATATGAATACTGCATCATGCATCATGAAGAGATATGAATACTGCATCATGCATCATGAAGAGATATGAATACTGCATCATGAAGAGATATGAATACTGCATCATGAAGAGATATGAATACTGCATCATGAAGAAGGAATCCAAAATGGCAACAGTTGCTGGGAAGATAGTAGCGAGTACTTTTAATAGGTTTAATTTAATTTTGCAGATTAAAAATGTGCTCTAGTGGTGTCCTTAAACAAAACAAAATTTAGCCCAGTGGTAAAGCGCTCGCTTGCTGCGCGGTCGGTTTGGGATCAATCCACGTCGGTGGGCCCATTGGGCTATTTCTCGTTCCAGCCAGTGCATCACAACTGATATATCAAAAGCCGTGGTATGTGTTATCCTGTCTGTGGGATGATGATACAAAAGATCCTTTACTACTAATGAAAACAATTAGCAGGTTTCCTCTCTCAGACTATGTCAAAATTACCAATGATAAGTAAATCAAAGTGCTTTAGTGGTGTCGTTAAACAAAACAAACTTTATAAAGATTAAAAGCAGTCGCTGCTATGAACAAATGTTTTTTTTTCTTTTTTTTCTTTTTTTTCTGATATTAATATTTTATCATGAAATGGAAACACAGATGGCGGTTGCCAAGGATAAAATAGCAAATACAAATGTACTTAGCTTTGATTTAATGTTGGTAAGTTCAAACTTTACAAGCTAATTTTTTTTCCCACATGTATTTACAATGGCAGCTGCAAGAAAAAAATTCTTTCTTAAGATTTTATCATGAAGTGTAAATAAAAATGTCGGTTGTAAAGGAAGGTAATTAATATTTTCACTTTGATTTTTTTTTTTCTGATTCAAACATTTAAGGCAAAAGCTAATTTTTTTCTTTCTTTTTTTCTTTCAGATATAAATATTTTATACTGACGGTTAACGTTTTTGAGATGATACCAAACACTCACTTCTATAAACACATTTGTTCTTCTTCAAATAGTAACATCCTGTCATGCAGTGAATTAAGGTTTAAACATGGTATTTTGTGCGCAGGCGTGTGAGGGTGGGGGGTGGGGGGTCAAAACCAATTGGGTTTTTTAAATCTTAATTGCATATAGGCACGTTAATATGTTATCCTAAAGGTCCTTGGCATGTAATGTACTTTAGAATATTTAATTTCAACTTATTTTCGTGCTTATATCCAACTTTTCAAGCACACTATCCTGGACACACGTCTGAGTTATATGGGTTGTCAGTCCAGGGCAGAGCGTTAGTTGTTAGTGGTTAGTGGTTAGTGAGAGAGAAGAGGGTATAGTGATATTACACGTACCTACTGAGTCGTTAAAACTCTCTCTGGGAGGGAGCCAGTACCGGACTGCGAACCCAGTACCTACCAGACTTATGTCCGATGGCTAACCACTACATCACCGAGGGCGGTACTTTGGAATACTGTTGGTGACCTTTTGGAAACAAAACCCACACTCTTCCTGAATATTGGAACGTTGAACTTGAAAATAAATGGAACAAATGAGACCCATGACCTCCTTCGACCCCCCTCCCTGAATCCGCACCTGCAAATTTCCAAGCCGAGGAAGAGAATAAATTCTTCAGGCGTGTTCATATGGACGAGCGATCGCTAACAATTCAATTGGTACCATCGACTGTTACATATCACATTATCTAACATTAGGCGCACCACCCCCAAAAAACAACAAACGCCCCCCCCCCCCCCCACACACACACACCCACCAAAACCAAACAAAACAAAACAACAAACAACAACAAAACAAACAAACAAAAAAACCGTACTGCAAGCGACCGCAATCGTTCGCCCTCCTGAACACACCTCTGTCGTAAAGCGGGCGTTTCTGAAATGTCGTGAACGAAGATGCGCTCTCCGTTTCCGCCAGTTTCCGTATGACCTCGGTTTTCGTGATGCGACTCGGCGTAGATGGAATCGATTTACGAAGTACGATCAAGTGAACCGAATCGGGCCGCTCGATCATCTACCAGTCACCTCTCGTCATACCGGGATTCCGCGCCGTCTCGTTGACCGACAGGAGTGTAATTAACATAAACTGGTCAAACTACACGTGCCTTTATGTGCTGTGCATGTTTGTTTTAATATACATGAATGAATGTATGTATCCATGTGTGTGTGTGTGTGTGTGTGTGTGTGTGTTGATGTATGAATATCTATATAAGTATGTATGTCGAGGTTGACTGTTACATGCATACATATTAACGCACTGGCGCAGGGGATAACTAAATCCTTTCTGGCCTCACAAAATTTCCCATGCCGTTGTTGGGACTCGAACCTGTGGCACCGAATCGCTATCAAATTGCAGACTAACCACGATGCGTTATGAGTTATCCAGACATGTATGTATGTATGTATGTATGTATGTATGTATGTATGTATGTGCTATGTATGTATGTATTTAAGAATTTAAGGAATTTTTTAAAACACTAAAAAAATATTATTTTCTAATTTTGCCCCAGGGATTCGAAATTGATATTAAATTGACCGTTGTGCTATGCAAAATATAACTTTCTGTTTTTCGGTGTCTTGTTTTAAATTTATTTGACTAGTACTGTGTTTTGATATTCTTGGGACTTTTCTGTATGCAATAACCGGACGTGCTGTAATACGGTTTTTCCTATCAACGCTACGTCGACTGTAAATTATTGGAAAAATTATTTTATATCTTTCAATGGCTTCACCAGATTCACCATTGATCTCAAATAGCTGTTTTGTCTGTAATGTACGAATCCAGAAGGCCTCTCGTTCGAGTCTTAAGAGGTCTGTTTCGTCTTTTGAACCAAGTATCAGGGTTTGTTCAATTGGAATTATTTCAAAATTTCATCTAAGTCAGATAGATTGAAGTGATTGGCGACAGGGGTGTCAACTTCATGCCGAATATCATACTTGTAACAAACTGCTCTAATTCTCAGTTGGTTTTGCGTTTGTCCTACGTACTGTTTTTTACATAAATTACAGGTGATTTGATATACTACATTTTTTTAATCACAGTTCATGTCTGTCCGAATTTGATATTCAATTTTGGTCTGTTGACTTTTGAAAGTCGACTGCGTTTTAAGTAAGTTGTGAAGTCTACACCTGGTTTTGGCACAAGTAGTAGAGGAGCCAGTGCTTATTTGAGGTGATTGGTTATGCTGAAGTTTGTATGGTTTATAGTCTTCAGTTGCCCTAAGAGGATTTTCTAATTCTCGAACAGTTTCAGATTAATTTTTCTTAAAAACCGTTTTGAATATCCCTAGGTTTTAAAGCACTAACTAAAAGTGAACAAACTTCATTGAATTTCTGTTTGTTACTCTAAATTCTGTGAAATCTAGTAATCTGAGATTTAACAATGCCTTTAAAAGTGTGGCATGTTTGAAGCGACTTGCAGTGGAGAAGTTGGTGTGTGTCTGTGGGTTTGAAAAACAATTTGTAGTCTAGGTAACGTGATGTTTCAAACTGTGTACCTTTATAAATTGTTACATCCAAAAAGTCAACTGATTTATCTGATATGGTGGCCTTAAGTTTGATATTGTCATCCTGTTGATTTAATAGCTCAAAAAAGTTCCAAAATTCTTGTTTGGAATGTGGCCAAATGATAAGTATATCGTCGAGATATCTGAGGTACAAAAGAGGTGTGGTAAATCGCTCGCCTGATGCGCGGTCTGTCTAGGATCGATTCCCGTCGGTGGACCCCATGGGATATATCTCGTTCCAGCCAGTGAACCACGACTGGTATATCAAAGGCTGTGGTATGTGTTATCCTGTGTCTGGGATGGTTCATATAAAAGACCTCTTACTACTAATGAATAAAATGTAGCGGCTTTCCTCTCTAAGACTATATGTCAGAATTACCGAATGTTTGACATTCAATAGCCGATGATTAACAAATCAATGTGCTCTGGTGGTATCGTTAAACAAAACAAACTTTATATTGTAGATTTGTAGAGCACATTGATTTATTAATCGTCGGCTACTAATTCTGACATGATTGTAGTCCTAATGCTAAAACAGCAACTAATACTTTATATAGACCGGACAGTGCATACCACAACCTTTGATACACCAGTCATGGGGCACTAGTTCAACAAGGGCAGTCGATCCTGTAACATCAGCCGTGTGCTCTACCCCATGAGCCACACCCAACTCCCACTAACGTTTGTATTGTTTGACGACACCAATAGAGCACACTGATTAATTAATCATCGGCTATTGGATGTCAAACACTTGGTAATTCTGACACGTAGTCATCAGAGGAAACCCGCTATATTTCTACAGCAGCAGCAAGGGATCTTTTATATGCACTTTCCCACAGACAGGAAAGCACATACCTCAGCTGAGGTGCACTGGCTGGAATGAGAAAAACCCCACTCAGAAGAATGGATCCACCGAGGTGGTTCGATCCTGCGACGCAAGCATCTCAAACGAGTACTCTACCCCATGAGCCACGTTTATCTTCCACTAAAGTACAAGAGAGGCGGTCAATGATCCGCAGCAATCATCATCGTTTTACGAGAAGTGCCCGTATGACAAATTGCGTCTGTGTAATTAAGAGCCATGAGACACCGCTCGGCTGTTTGACGTTATGAAAACACACTCGCGTTACGAGGAGGAGAGAAAACCTTAAAGATTGCTACCGACAGCCTGCCAGAACCCGTTCAACTTCGACCGCATTTCGGGCGTGTCAGAACCACAGCGCGTCAGTAATAACCGGATATGACACGATGTCTGAGCGCGTTACCTGCAATGATAGCCAGTCGAAAACCAAGACACTATACCCACTAGGAGATGTTTCTTTGATATATTATTAACTAAAAACGGTAACTAACCCTCCATATTATCTCCCCACCACACACACCAAAAACAAAAACAGCAATAATAAAACAAAACATACACATTTTTTAAAATACCTCTTCATAACCCCCAATCCCCCGAAAAAAAACACTCCAATAAATAAAGCAAAACAAACAACGCCCCCCCCCACCCCCCCCAAAAAAAAAAAAAAAAATAAAATAAAAATAAATAAATAAACCAAAACAAAAAAGCCCTTCCAACAACAACAACACCCCCCCCCCCCCCCCTCCAAAAGAAAACAACAACAACAAAACAAAACAAAAACAACAACAACAAAAACAAACCCCAAACAAACAAGAAACAAACAAAACAAAACAACAAAAAGAAAAAAGAAGAAAAATAACTAAAAACTAAACAAGAAGTAAAACATACACTCCACCCTATTGAGTTTTAATTGCTCGAAATACCATCATAAACAGGGCATTCTAAATGAGTGGTCGTTCGATATCATTCATTTTACAACGAATTGTTTTAAAACGTATCTAACGATAGAAAGTTGTAAGATAAACGGCATCTAACAGACAAAACACAGGATAACATATACCACGGCCTTTGATGTACCAGTCGTGGTCGGGGATACTAAACACGTTACCAGTTATTATCAAACTTATGTCCTGAGTGACATAATTTTCATTTGTCACGAGCTTTAGCGTGTGATAAATAAAAACTATTTCACGAGTTTGTTATTTTATTTATTACCCAGCTATTTTTGTTTCTCTAAAAGCCTTTTATATTTCGATAGACGTAAATGTGCATGTAGCTTAGTATATAGAAACAAGATAAACAGGCTGTTTTGAGTATTGCTCTAACTTTGTATTTTAATCACGTTCTTATATTTTTTTAAACCAAAATTCTATTTATTCTGTTTAAAAATATACAATGAATTGCATTAAAATAACATTTTATCACCCATCTAACAATGAAAGCAGAGAGACATAACCGCAAACTAGGATTGTCTGTTATTTCTTTTACGTTCATGGGGGTATGAATAAACATAATCAACCGCAAACTGTGTGAATCGACGAAGCCTTTCTCACATATGTTTGCGGATGATTTCTTTTTTCTTCATACCCAGATGAACTTAAAAGAAATAACAGACAATACTAATAAATAAATTTTAATCATACTTGCTAATAATAACATTAAAACTTCATACTTTATTTTGAATTATTTTTGGTCCATAAATAATAACGCCCAGTAAGACAACTTGCCCATATAAAATGACGTCATCAGATATGACGTTCCCTGATGACGTACTTTTTACGTTCATCAAGAAATGAACAAACTCCCATTGCTACGTGTGGACCAATGGGATGACGTTGTATTGTAATGAATGTAACGGAAATTTCATCATATGACGACATCATTAGTATCGACATTGTCATTGGTTTGCAAGCGTCAAATCGTCCAATAGTATTGTACGTTACACCAATGCAGAATATTTCTCATTTAGAAAATATGAAAACTATTTTCCTCGTTATAAGTGACCACTGGGGTAATCAATTTGGATGTCGTACTCTTATAACCACTGGCTATCAAAAAAAAAAAAGAAGACAATAAAAATACCTGTAATTAACAATTTTACCTCAACTGTGACCTTTTCCGCAGACAAAGTCATGATTATTTTTGTGTTGTAACCACCAACCATACTCGCTGGAAATAATCAGAATGTATTGCCACGGTTAGGAACCAACACAGAACACATCATTTTAAAAGGCGGGTGTCATATCTGTATTATTGCATAGGCAGATTACCATTTGTAATAACCAAATATTAAATTACCTTCGTAATAACTAAATATTAAATTACCTTCGTAATAACTAAATATTAAATTACCCTCGTAATAACTAAATATTAAATTAGCCTCGTAATAACTAAATATTAAGTGAAAAGTAACATATGGTGAGCGATATTGTCTAACATAATTGCATTACGATAATAATCCTATAATTTTGTAATTCTGCAAAATAAAAACGTCAAAATTAGTAAAATGGCGTACACATTAAAATGCCAGACAATTAATTAATTAATGTCTGTCTGTAGGAAAAATAGCAACACTTTGTGTGAAATTTTTGGCAATATAACAGTGGAAAGATTAAGCATGTGAAAAGTGAATTGGCGGATGTGACTATAATTATAACTAAGTAACTAAGTAACTAAGTAACTAACTAACTAACTAACTAACTAATTAATTAAATTTATTAAATAAATAAATAAAATAAAATAAATAAATAAAATAAATAATTAAATATATAAATAAATAAATAAATAAATAAAAGTGTTTTTTCGACTGACATGGATAGGAAGTTGACAAGGTTGTTTTGTTTAACGACACCACTAGAGCACATTGGATGTCAATCATTGTAGTCTTAGAGAGGAAACCCTCTAAAGTTTCAATTAGTAGCACGATGTCCTTTATGTGCTCTTCCCCATAGACAGGATAGGATAGACCAGGACCCGTGCTTATATAACTTTTACAGTTCACACTCAATACATTTTATTTACGGTTATATGGCGTCAGACCACACAGATTCTGAGAGGAAACCCGCTGTCGTCACTTCATGGGCTACTCTTTCCGATTAACAGCAAGGGACTGATGCATAGACTGATAGACGAACCGATAACCAGGACACATATGACTTGTAAAATAATTATCACATAACAAAATTCCCTCATACCAACCATATTAATTTTGAATAAACAATTCCATTGCTGCCTACGCGGAATATAGGAAAGTAGGAGACACAATTACTCCCACGCATCTCTCGTTCATTCAGTAACCTACTTCCCGTTTGCCATGCGCAGTGGATACCTAAATATGGCGATATGCGATCATATAGGTATTCGAAAGTAAACCGAACCTGGAATGACGCGCATTCTTATAATTATGACGTTATATCCTCTCTCTCTCTCTCAAGTGACATCAAAACAATTACTTTCATTCCACAGCAAATCGACGCATGCGCAAGAACACTTGCGGTACAATAATAAAGGTATCATGCTACGTCAGACGGTGCTACCGTTTGTCAGCTTTCATACCTTTAGTAATTAATACTAGAAAAACAATGCACAGCATCTTCCTGTTTTCTTTTCTTTTAAAAAAAAAATGAAGGGCTCAAAATAAGAATTCAGACAATTCATTCATAAGATTTCTGTTGTACTGCGCACGTGCTAGGATGCTTGTTGAGCGAATCTAAACCTGTGCATCTGGTCGATCACAAAGTTAACGTATTCATATATGGCGAGCGACGTTTGTAAGGAGGTCGAGTCATGTTCACCCCGGAAAATATATTGAAAAAAGAAGCAAATTTGCTGGGGAGGGTGTGTGTGTGTGTGTGTGTGTGTGTGTCGATCTTTCCCCTGCCCATTCCCCTGCCCCTCCCCCGTATATAAAGAGACGTGTTCAGGGCCGAGCGCTCGCGTACAATTTGACTGTCACCATCGTCCTAGAACTATGATATCACATTCATAGGCGCAAAAAACAAAAAACCCAACCCAATGATAATAATAATAATTTTTAAAAAGCAGAAAACCTCCCAAACCCCAAAACAAACAACAACAAAATCAACAACAACAAAACAACCCAACAACAATAAAAAAAACCCCGAACCCCCTAAAAAACCAACCAAACAAACAAAGTTCTAAACATGCACCTGGACGAAGATAGCGTTGTTGTGCATATTTGTGTATGGGTGTGGGCAATATTTTGGCATGTTTTTATCAGATAACTGTTTATGCATGCCTGGTGTGGGCACAACTTCTGAGGGACGGGACGTAGCTCAGTGGTAAAGCGCTCGCTTGGTGCGCGGTCGGTTTGGGATGGATCCCCGTCGGTGGGGCTATTTCTCGTTCCAGCCAGTGCACCACAACTGGTATATCAAAGGCCGTGGTATATACTATCCTGTCTGTAGGATGGTGCTTATAAAAGATTCCTTGCTACTAATGAAAATTTTTCGCGGATTTCCTCTATGACAGTCAAAAATTACTATTTTTTGACATCCAATAGCCGATGATTAACAAATCTATTTGGATCTTGGTTGTTGCTGGGCCTTTAGGTAGGGGACATGTATTGCTTTAGCAGTACTCTCAGAATGTTGTTAACATCTATTTGGATCTTGGTTGTTGGGCCTGGTAGGGGACATGTATTGCTTTAGCAGTACTCTCAGAATGTTGTTAACATCTATTTGGATCTTGGTTGTTGGGCCTGGTAGGGGACATGTATTGCTTTAGCAGTACTCTCAGAATGTTGTTAACATCTATTTGGATCTTGGTTGTTGGGGCATCTGGTAGGGGACATGTATTGCTTTAGCAGTACTCTCAGGTAGGGGACATGTATTGCTTTAGCAGTACTCTCAGAATGTTGTTAACATCTATTTGGATCTTGGTTGTTGGGCCTGGTAGGGGACATGTATTGCTTTAGCAGTACTCTCAGAATGTTGTTAACATCTATTTGGATCTTGGTTGTTGGGCCTGGTAGGGGACATGTATTGCTTTAGCAGTACTCTCAGAATGTTGTTAACATCTATTTGGATCTTGGTTGTTGGGCGTGGTAGGGGACATGTATTGCTTTAGCAGTACTCTCAGAATGTTGTTAACATCTATTTGGATCTTGGTTGTTGGGCCTGGTAGGGGACATGTATTGCTTTAGCAGTACTCTCAGAATGTTGTTAACATCTATTTGGATCTTGGTTGTTGCTGGGCCAGGTAGGGGACATGTATTGCTTTAGCAGTACTCTCAGAATGTTGTTAACATCTATTTGGATCTTGGTTGTTGCTGGGCCAGGTAGGGGACATGTATTGCTTTAGCAGTACTCTCAGAATGTTGTTAACATCTATTTGGATCTTGGTTGTTGGGCCTGGTAGGGGACATGTATTGCTTTAGCAGTACTCTCAGAATGTTGTTAACATCTATTTGGATCTTGGTTGTTGGGCCAGGTAGGGGACATGTATTGCTTTAGCAGTACTCTCAGAATGTTGTTAACATCTATTTGGATCTTGGTTGTTGCTGGGCCAGGTAGGGGACATGTATTGCTTTAGCAGTACTCTCAGAATGTTGTTAACATCTATTTGGATCTTGGTTGTTGGGGCCATGGTAGGGGACATGTATTGCTTTAGCAGTACTCTCAGAATGTTGTTAACATCTATTTGGATCTTGGTTGTTGTTGGGCCTGGTAGGGGACATGTATTGCTTTAGCAGTACTCTCAGAATGTTGTTAACATCTATTTGGATCTTGGTTGTTGGGCCTGGTAGGGGACATGTATTGCTTTAGCAGTACTCTCAGAATGTTGTTAACATCTATTTGGATCTTGGTTGTTGTTGGGCCTGGTAGGGGACATGTATTGCTTTAGCAGTACTCTCAGAATGTTGTTAACATCTATTTGGATCTTGGTTGTTGCTGGGCCAGGTAGGGGACATGTATTGCTTTAGCAGTACTCTCAGAATGTTGTTAACATCTATTTGGATCTTGGTTGTTGGGCCAGGTAGGGGACATGTATTGCTTTAGCAGTACTCTCAGAATGTTGTTAACATCTATTTGGATCTTGGTTGTTGGGCCAGGTAGGGGACATGTATTGCTTTAGCAGTACTCTCAGAATGTTGTTAACATCTATTTGGATCTTGGTTGTTGGGCCAGGTAGGGGACATGTATTGCTTTAGCAGTACTCTCAGAATGTTGTTAACATCTATTTGGATCTTGGTTGTTGTTGGGCCAGGTAGGGGACATGTATTGCTTTAGCAGTACTCTCAGAATGTTGTTAACATCTATTTGGATCTTGGTTGTTGGGCGTGGTAGGGGACATGTATTGCTTTAGCAGTACTCTCAGAATGTTGTTAACATCTATTTGGATCTTGGTTGTTGGGGCCTCTCAGGTAGGGGACATGTATTGCTTTAGCAGTACTCTCAGAATGTTGTTAACATCTATTTGGATCTTGGTTGTTGGGCCAGGTAGGGGACATGTATTGCTTTAGCAGTACTCTCAGAATGTTGTTAACATCTATTTGGATCTTGGTTGTTGGGCCTGGTAGGGGACATGTATTGCTTTAGCAGTACTCTCAGAATGTTGTTAACATCTATTTGGATCTTGGTTGTTGGGCCAGGTAGGGGACATGTATTGCTTTAGCAGTACTCTCAGAATGTTGTTAACATCTATTTGGATCTTGGTTGTTGGGCCTGGTAGGGGACATGTATTGCTTTAGCAGTACTCTCAGAATGTTGTTAACATCTATTTGGATCTTGGTTGTTGCTGGGCCTGGTAGGGGACATGTATTGCTTTAGCAGTACTCTCAGAATGTTGTTAACATCTATTTGGATCTTGGTTGTTGGGCGTGGTAGGGGACATGTATTGCTTTAGCAGTACTCTCAGAATGTTGTTAACATCTATTTGGATCTTGGTTGTTGGGCCAGGTAGGGGACATGTATTGCTTTAGCAGTACTCTCAGAATGTTGTTAACATCTATTTGGATCTTGGTTGTTGGGGCCTGGTAGGGGACATGTATTGCTTTAGCAGTACTCTCAGAATGTTGTTAACATCTATTTGGATCTTGGTTGTTGTTGGGCCTGGTAGGGGACATGTATTGCTTTAGCAGTACTCTCAGAATGTTGTTAACATCTATTTGGATCTTGGTTGTTGGGCCAGGTAGGGGACATGTATTGCTTTAGGTACTCTCAGGACATGTATTGCTTTAGCAGTACTCTCAGAATGTTGTTAACATCTATTTGGATCTTGGTTGTTGTTGGGCCCGGTAGGGGACATGTATTGCTTTAGCAGTACTCTCAGAATGTTGTTAACATCTATTTGGATCTTGGTTGTTGGGCCTGGTAGGGGACATGTATTGCTTTAGCAGTACTCTCAGAATGTTGTTAACATCTATTTGGATCTTGGTTGTTGCTGGGCCAGGTAGGGGACATGTATTGCTTTAGCAGTACTCTCAGAATGTTGTTAACATCTATTTGGATCTTGGTTGTTGGGCCTGGTAGGGGACATGTATTGCTTTAGCAGTACTCTCAGAATGTTGTTAACATCTATTTGGATCTTGGTTGTTGGGCCAGGTAGGGGACATGTATTGCTTTAGCAGTACTCTCAGAATGTTGTTAACATCTATTTGGATCTTGGTTGTTGGGGGCCTGGTAGGGGACATGTATTGCTTTAGCAGTACTCTCAGAATGTTGTTAACATCTATTTGGATCTTGGTTGTTGGGCCTGGTAGGGGACATGTATTGCTTTAGCAGTACTCTCAGAATGTTGTTAACATCTATTTGGATCTTGGTTGTTGGGCCTAGGGGACATGTATTGCTTTAGGTAGGTTGTTAACATCTATTTGGACATGTATTGCTTTAGCAGTACTCTCAGAATGTTGTTAACATCTATTTGGATCTTGGTTGTTGTTGGGCCTGGTAGGGGACATGTATTGCTTTAGCAGTACTCTCAGAATGTTGTTAACATCTATTTGGATCTTGGTTGTTGGGCCCGGTAGGGGACATGTATTGCTTTAGCAGTACTCTCAGAATGTTGTTAACATCTATTTGGATCTTGGTTGTTGCTGGGCCTGGTAGGGGACATGTATTGCTTTAGCAGTACTCTCAGAATGTTGTTAACATCTATTTGGATCTTGGTTGTTGGGCTGTATTGCTTTAGCAGTACTCTCAGGTAGGGGACATGTATTGCTTTAGCAGTACTCTCAGAATGTTGTTAACATCTATTTGGATCTTGGTTGTTGGGCCTGGTAGGGGACATGTATTGCTTTAGCAGTACTCTCAGAATGTTGTTAACATCTATTTGGATCTTGGTTGTTGCTGGGCGTGGTAGGGGACATGTATTGCTTTAGCAGTACTCTCAGAATGTTGTTAACATCTATTTGGATCTTGGTTGTGTAGGGGACATGTATTGCTTAGCAGCAGTACATCTATCTCAGAATACTCTCAGAATGTTGTTAACATCTATTTGGATCTTGGTTGTTGCTGGGCCAGGTAGGGGACATGTATTGCTTTAGCAGTACTCTCAGAATGTTGTTAACATCTATTTGGATCTTGGTTGATCATATATTAGGAATAAACATTGTATTATGCGAACCTCTGACGAGCCGCTGGACAGCTTTCAGTGTCAAATTGCCATTGAAATGTTTTATTTGATGACTATGAATGGAGTGTCACCCAAGTACGTTTGCATAAATGTCAATAAACCTAGTGCCGAGACCTCGACTAATTTACATCTAATTTGCAAAGTTAACAAATTCTTAAAGTATGTGATCTGAAAAATATCACATACTTTGATTGCACTGAAAATGTAAGATATTATATGATAAATATATATATATATATATATATATATATATATATATATATATATATATATATATATATATATATACATACATACATACATATACGTATACATATACATATACATATACATACAGTCGAACCTGTCTATGGCGGCCACTCGTGGGACATGACAAAAGTGGCCGCCATAGAGAGGTGGCCGCCGTATGCAGGTCATATATAAGTCCGAATTTTTAAAAACAATTACACGTATGTTGCAATAGAACTATTAAGGAGCCATATACATGTGCAAAAACGTTAACGCGATCGCTTACTGGGTTTAGGTGGCATTTTGAAAATAAATATCAGAAATAAACTGCAGCAGTATTTAATTCCTTCTAGAGTTGACACGTTTAACTCCAGTTGTTTTAGGCTAGATACCCTCTTATCAACTGCGTTTAATGACCACCGCCGATGACTAGTACATCGCACCGTTAATCCAGATTAAAAACACTTGTTAATTAACGAACACAGCTAAGCGACCGACGACCTTTAAAGGACCGCTGTTTATCAAGCCAATTGGTTATATCAACAAAAACATCTTACGTTTTTTTTTTACGATTGCCGACATTTCTTTATAACTTGCACTAAAAACAATTGTGGCCGCGATAGCAGGTTCATTTTCGCTTTTTTATGACAAAAGTGTGGCCGCTGGCCGCGTTGAGCAGGTGGTTGCCATATAGAGGTAAAATATATAGTAAAATTCATTGGGGGGACCTCAGGGTGGCCGCCATGGACAGGTGGCCGCCATATGGAGGTGGCCGCGAAGGCAGGTTTGACTGTATATATATATATATATATATACACATACACACATACACATACACACACACACACACACACACACACACACACACATATATATATATATATATATATATATACACACACACACACACACACACACATGATATACACATAATACACAATATGTATTATAACATAACAGTGTTAGAAGCAGGAGTATACTTTAGATGTTAACCATTACGTACTGTCTATAATTATTATGTACAGAGATTTTTTAGAACAGAGTGAATCACATTTAGGAACATATATAATTTCTTTGTCGTTGATAGCTTTTTCGAATTAAATAATTGACAGAATTTATAAGTATTGGGTCTGTCATAATAATATTTTTTTAGATATATGAATCTTTCATTTGAGAAATATGTACACTGAAATAAATAATGATATTCATCACCTAAAGTGGTGTTACAGAGAGGATATTCTCGTTCTTGTCTATCGATATTTTGCCATCGGCCAGTTTCAATTGGTAGATTGTTCGCAGTTTTTCAGGTAAATATAGAAGATAATGTTCGCATGAAAGAGTCGATTTGAAAATTCTTTATGTGGAACATTTTGGATATGAATTTAAATTATCATTCCAAGCCTGTATATACTGATCTTGTAATCTTTGACTTACAATATGAGTAAATGCTTTCTTACTTGTAATATTTCAATTTAACCAATAATTTCCCACGCCTAACATGTGTAGGGTATCTTTTATCTTAATTAACCATTTAAATCTATATCCATGATTAATAGTTTCACATATCATGATTCTGTATAATATTGCTCATATTTTAGAGGCTTTTCCAGTTATGAGCGAGGCCCAAAAATTTAGCATCCTGGTTTTAATCTTAACATCAAGGGGAAAAACTCCCAATACACCATAAATCATAGGGAGTGGGGTACTCTCAGTCTCAGTATGTCTCTTAAGAAATTTAATTGAATTTGTTCAATATTTTGGCTATTACCAAGTCCCCAGATTTCTGAGTAATACAGGAGAATTGGGACAATAGTACTATCAAAAATACGCAACTGGCAATCTATAGGTAGATTTAAATTTCTAATTCTAATGTTTAGTAACGTCATTGCTTTTTTAGCCTGCGCTATAAGAGTTTGTTTTACTTCAACAAATGATCCAGTTCTAGAAAATATAATGCCTAAATATTTGTATGTATCAACAATGTTCCATTTGATGTCTTTAATATAAAATGATTTATTTCTTGGTGGTTTTGAAACAAATATAAGTATTTTAGATTTCTCAATATTTATTTTTAATCTCCATTTTTCACAATATTCTGAAAAACACATTTAATGATTTTTGTAGGTCCTCAGGGGATTCTGCTAGAATAACAGTGTCATCAGCGTATAGTAATAAAGTAATTACTATAAATAAATCAATGTTGTCTTTTTTGTACGCTAATTTAATACCAGTGCATTGTTTCTCTTTTAACGAGTCCTCTAGATCGTTTAAATATATAGCAAATAAAATGGGTGAAAGATTGTCACCCTGACGTACACCGTTTTGACATAGGAAATAAGCAGAATATTCGTTACTGTGACTAATGCATGATTTAATTCCTTGGTACATGTTATAAACAATTCTTAAGAATTTACCATTTACATCTAAACTTAACATCTTTTGCCATAAACCTGTTCGCCATACTGTATCAAATGCTTTAGAAAAATCAACAAAGGCACAATACAGTTTTTTCTTTCGTTGTCGTATGATTTCATATAAAGCATATAAGGAAAAAATATGATCATTAGTACTATAATTTTTACGGAAACCGGCTTGATTTTCGTTGAACTTTTCAGTAGATTCAACAAAAACAGTTAATCTGTTATTTAAAATAGCTGTAAAGAGTTTTCCAAAACAACTAACAAGTGTAATAGGTCTATACGACTCGGGTTCTTTTGGACTACCATTCTTCTTGTATATAGGTTTAATAATACCGTTTAACCAATCATCTGGCAGTATGCCACTATTAAGAGTAAGATTAAATAATTTTGTAAAAATAGGAAGGAGTTTACTTTCTGCATATTTACGATATTCGTTTGGAATTTCATCAATGCCCATAGCTTTGTTGTTTTTAAGATTTTTAATAGCATTTAGAACTTCATCTTTGGTTATCTCACCATTAAGTATATTATTTTCATACGAAATATCGATATTTATTTCATCATTTTCATCATCATTCGTTTCATTAATGTCTTTAAAATATTCAAATAGTTTATCTATTTCTATTTTTGTTTCACTCGTAGTACTATTGTCATTTATTGAGTTAAGTAATTTCCAAAATTCTTTAGCTTTACTTGTTTGCATGTTTCTTATTTTTTCTTCCGATGACTTGTCATGTTTCGGTTTATAAAATTGCACAGTTTTTCGATATTTCTTGCCGAGATTTATCATATGATCACGAAATCACAGTTTATCAAGTAATTACATGTTTGGTTGATTAAGTAATTATCTCCCCTTTTACAAGATAAGGAGTCTTGCTTATCAACATCACGAAACTACACTGCATTCATGTTACCCCCCAAAAAAAACCCCAAAAACACAACAATAACAACAACAAGTCATTACAAAATTCCATATCCGCTCCTGTAGATGGCAAGATGATTCACTATCTAATTGATCAAGTAATTATGGTTTATCAAGTAATTATGGTTGATCAAGTATTTATGGTTGATCAAGTATTTAGTTTTGTCTTTATTCAAAGCGAGGGGTCTTGTTTGTCGACATGTCACCACCAAACTGTATCACATAAATGCTACCCCCCCCCTCCCCTTCCCCCTTTTTACAAAATCCCTCATCCGCTCCTGTAGATACTTCAGAAGATACACTATCTGTTCGTCGACATATGGCGACCAGTTGTCATAGCAATAGGAGACGACAAACCTCCGGAACAGAATGTTACCATCAAGAGAACGTCGCGGCTAATTGACACTTTATCATTGCAGACGTCTTCATCGTCCCGACGTCCTTCTGATGGTACATTCCTCCACAAATTGACCGCACCAGCACTCTCGGAGAACGCGGATAGGTCACGGGAGTGACAGGGCAGCATAATTGAATTTGGTCCTTGCATTACGAGCGATCTCCGACGAAGCCAAAACTGTACTCAGAATTATTCGTCAGAGTAAAGTGACAAACGAATTACAGAAAAATATATTCACTGTTAATGGCTTCCGTCGCGTAATGTCAAGGCCACGACAGTCATAATTGCAGCAATACGTGTGCGAATGTAGCCATGATAAAGAATGTTAGGTTAGCACATGCATGCCTTGGCATACGCCCAGGGCCATGGTTGATATACATATTGCTAATTGTGAATGTAACCTTCATATTACGTACATAATGTTAGCAAATACCATTATGCAAGGTCAAGGTCATACCGATAATACATAACTAGAGTCCGTCCCAACTTCCTACATTTTGTTTTTTTTTAAATCATTTCAGTTTGGTTTGACGTAAGATGAAAAGTAAAAGTGTTTTGGAAATAAGAAGAAAATACTCAGTTTTTTTCTGTGTCCAGTTTAGAAAAAAGACCCAGCTCAGAAAACTTATAGTATGAAAAACAGGCGTCCCCTGTGGGAAAGACTGTAGTTGTGAAAGTATATACGCTAGGTTGAGAATGATGACGGATGCTATTATAAACTTGTGAACGTAACTATGACTTGTGCAGAATGTTGACGGACGCCACAGATGCAATTCCAAGGCCATGGCCGATATTGGTATCTCAGTGTGTTAATAATTATTATGAATGTGACTATAAAATGAGGAGATGAAGTAAGGTTAAACGACTAAGCCTATACAATAAGAAAAACAACAAACCCTGTTGTTCTCGCTACATACTACATCGTGACCATTGTACTCCATATATAGTTCACGATCATCGTCATCACCGCTATCATCATATTAATTGCCGTCATTATCGTCGTCGTCGTCATCATCGTTATCATCGTCATTATCATCATTATTGTCATCAACGTCATCACCGTCATCATCATCATCTTCTTCATCATCACCAACGTCACTACTATCATTATCTACACCATCATCATCACCACTGCCACCACCACCATCATCAGCAGCAGCAGCAACAACAACAGTATCATCATTACCATCATGAACACCATGACAACCACCACCACCATCATCAACAACATCATAACCATCATCAACATTATCATCAGCACCACCATCATCATGATCATCATTAACATCACCATCATCATAACTACCACCTCCAACACCACCGCCATCATCATCATCATCATCAAAATCACCACTAAGCTTAGTACATGTACTAAGAATTACAGCAGCAGATATAATCATTATTCACAGAACGTGAACGCGAAATAGAAGAAGTACAACACGTAACCAGTATAAAAACCCAAATACACATGCATTCATTGACGTCAACACTATCATCATCTCATTAATGACCTCGTTAATGGCCATACCTTATTATTACGGCGCCTCTTTCTTCTTCTGCGAGCGTTTTCCACCGCGTAGAGCATCAAAAACAGATACATGCCGTCGTCCGGTTACTGCCTGCGACAAGCGTACTTTGTCTGAAGTTAAACAAACTCAAAAGGATAACCTACACCGCGCACCAAGAAGACACTACGTCAGTATTGCAGCACACACACTGCCGAAGTCGTTCGTTTACAAGACGAACTTCATCCCGTGTTTTATGTAACAGTTCAATTTATTTTTATTGACGATATTAAAGCCAGTTTAGCTCGTGTCGGCCATAGTGGCTGGAGTTTCTCTGAAAATCTCGTTAAAAGAGCTGGAACGCAGAAGTTGGTTTACATGAGAATATATACTAGTATCTATTTTACGGTTTCCAGCACCGTCACAGGTGTTATTTTTTATTATTTGAAGGCAGTGCGGTTAAACATGGAATTTCAAAGTTTAAAATATTCAAAATAAAAGAGAAGGGGAGGGGGGGGGGGGGGGGGCGGGAGATGAGAGAGAGTTAGAATTAGAACAGAAAAAAAAAAAAAAAAGTTATTGTGTTTGTTACAGTAGTTGTTACCTATTGTATTTATGCCGTATGTGCTATAGCAGTTTTTACGTGATATGTACTTATGTCAAAGGTGCTGCAACATTCCTTACCTAAATAGGTAACGGCTGCTGTAGCATATTTCACATAAGTACATATGTGCTACAACAGTAGTTACCTATTGTACTTATACCATATGTGCTACAGCAGGCTTTACTTATTATACGTTTGACATATATAACTTATTATACGTTTGACATATGTAACTTATTTTCGTACTTATATCCACTTAAGGTTCAAGCATACTGTGCTGGGCACACCTCAGTGAGGTAGCGGTTAGTTGTTAGTGGTTAGTCAGAGAGAAGAGGGTGTAGTGTTCTTACACCTACACATTGAATCGTTAGAACTCGCGCTGGGTGGGAGCCGGTACCGAGCTGCGAACCCTGTACCTACCAGCCTTATGTCCGATGACTTAACTACCACACTACCGAGGCCGGTACCGAGCTGCGAACTCTGTACCTACCAGCCTTATGTCCGATGGCTTAACTACCACACTACCGAGGCCGGTACCGAGCTGCGAACTCTGTACCTACCAGCATTATGTCCGATGGCTTAACTACCACACTACCGAGGCCGGTACCGAGCTGCGAACTCTGTACCTACCAGCCTTATGTCCGATGGCTTAACTACCACACTACCGAGGCCGGTACCGAGCTGCGAACTCTGTACCTACCAGCATTATGTCCGATGGCTTAACCACGACACCAACGAGGCGATATAATCGTAAAATTAAAAAGTGTCGTGTGCGTCGTTAAATAAACACTTTCTTTCATTCCTTCCTTCGTTCGTCCATTCGTTCGTTCTTCCTTCTTTAAACCACACATGCTAGCCGCTAAGTAAACAATGTGCTGGGGTGTCGTTAGACAAATGTTTCTTTCCTTTTTTTTCTTTGTTTTGGAACTGCATAATCTTTGAAGATTGTCTTACAACCAGACTGGGACGGGCGAGTAAACACGTGCTGCAGTTTGTGTAGATAAACCTGCACATATAAATGTAACAAAGGGTTGATGAAACAAACACTGCCATTGCGCGCTGCTCACAAACCGGAATGCACGACGTAATGGCCACGGAAATAC
>NC_054705.1:46307633-46352633 GCF_016097555.1 Gigantopelta aegis | reverse complement strand
AGTCGCTTGTGCACTTTTATAGATTGTTTAATTCTGGTTTTAATATGTACACAAGGTGAGAATAAATAATTTGTCTGTCTGTCTGCCATTCAAAAGAAATGGGGCGGGACGTAGCCCAGTGGTACAGCGCTCGCTCGACGCGCGGTCGGTCGGGGATCGATCCACGTCGGTGGGCCCATTGGGCTATTTCTCGTTCCAGCCAGTGCACCACGACTGGTACATCAAAGGCCGTGATATGTATTACCTTGTCTGTGGGATGGTGCATAAAAAAAATCCCTTGCTGCTAATCGAAAAGAGTAGCCCATGAAGTGGCGACAGCGGGTTTTCTCTTTCATTATCTGTGTGGTCTATAACCATATGTTTGACGCCATATAACCGTAAATAAAATGTGTTGAGTGCGTCGTTAAATAAAACCTTTCTTTCTTTCAAAAGAAATGGCATTATGTAGTTTATGATTTAAAAAATAGTTCTAACTACAATATGCAATACTATATCGCTGGTATTTTCAATTATATTTTTAATCACATCGAAAAATAATGTTATTTATAGAGTTATGAGCAGAACCGAACGAGCAAAGTTTAGCGAGATCATTACACAGTTAGCGCATGCCTATATCAGTCCATAACCTCATAAATCTAAAACAAACAACCCATAAGAAAGAAAAGAAAAGGGATTTTTTTCAGGAGGTGTGAAAGACACTCAGCCACTAAAAAAGCTATGAAACAACCAAATATTCGCCCGAAGGAAAGCTTCAATGTCACATTAGGTTCAACCGATGTTCTCAACGAATTTAAGAAAACAACGGAAATACAGTACATGCATACATATAATGCGAAGTTATGATACGACCCTTTCCCCAGACACTAAAAACAGCTACAAAACAACCAAATATTCGCCCGGAGGAACGCTTCGATGTAACATTAGGTTCAACCTATGTTCTCGAGTTGAGGAAATAGTCTGCAATGTTTTCGCCATTAAAAGTGCATTTATCTTCCAAATATTGACCCACAAATGGACGTTCCAGGAAATGTGGGTAACGAGGATTAAGAGAAAGCAGGTTTCGACTTCAGTGGCACCCCCTGCAGGCGGATTCCTAGAACATGTGCACAACATATTTCAGAACGTCCGCCGACACGCGGAATTGAAAAGAGAATCGGTTTTTTTAGAAGATAGTGTTAGACACGTGGCCAGGAAGTGACGCAGTGATACAGAAACTTGTAAATAAAACCAGTGGGAAGATCATGCCATTGGCTCCGATGTGCATTGGGTTAAAATAAAATAAAAATCGGCTATTTAATTAATTTCGGCCAAACCGCTCAAAATTCAGCGTCCAAATCAATTTGTGAAATTCTTAACTAGCACAGTATAACTTTAATATTTGGTTTAATTCTCCTATTAAACCGGCCTCGGTGGCGTCGTGGTTAGGCCATCGGTCTACAGGCTGGTAGGTACTGGGTTCGGATCCCAGTCGAGGCATGACATTTTTAATCCAGATACCGACTCCAAACCCTGAGTGAGTGCTCCGCAAGGCTCAGTGGGTAGGTGTAAACCACTTGCACCGACCAGTGATCCATAACTGGTTCAACAAAGGCCATGGTTTGTGCTATCCTGCCTATGGGAAGCACAAATAAAAGATCCCTTGCTGCCTGTCGTAAAAGAGTAGCCTATGTGGCGACAGTGGGTTTCCTCTAAAAAACAGTGTCAGAATGACCATATGTTTGACGTGCAATAGCCGATGATAAGATAAAAAATCAATGTGCTCTAGTGGCGTCGTTAAATAAAACAAACTTTACCTTTTTAATTCTCTTATTAAGAACATTGCACATTATAGCTGACCCCTTTGCCTAGTTTACTTCGGACCCCAGACCGGATTGAAGGGCTCATTTAGTGCTGTAGTTGTAAGGAAGAAACCCGCCTTTCCCTCCCACCGTTTCCTGTACAGAACCGTAGTCAGAAAGAAAGAAACAAATGTTTTTATTTAACATATTTTATTTACGGTTATATGGCGTCAGACATATGGTTAAGGACCACACAGATTTGGAGAGGAAACCCGCTGTCGCCACTACATGGGCTACTCTTTCTGATTAGCAGCAAGGGATCTTTTATTTGCGCTTCCCACAGGCAGGATAGCACAAACCATGGCCTTTGTTGAACCAGTTATGGATCACTGGTCGGTGCAAGTGGTTTACACCTACCCATTGAGCCTTGCGGAGCACTCACTCAGGGTTTGGAGTCGGTATCTGGATTAAAAATCCCATGCCTCGACTGGGATCCGAACCCAGTACCTACCAGCCTGTAGACCGATGGCCTAACCACGACGCCACCGAGGCCGGTCCGTAGTCAGAGCCGGAGTTAAAAGGGAGCAAAGAGCGAGTTATAACGACTCAGTGGGTAGGTGTAAGGCCACTACACTCTCTTCTCTCTCAATAACCACTAACAGCTAACCCACTGTCCTGGACAGACAACCCAGATAGCTGAGGTATGTGCCCAGGATAGTGCCCAGGATAGTGAGGTAAAATTCGCGCGAACCAACTTCCGGTTACCTAACATTTTGATATACTGTTTCCTGTTCTCTGGACCAAACATCGCAATTAGCTTGTTACAAACCTAAAGATCTGCCAACAATGTGCCATTAAAAAACAAGAAAGATTTACCAACACTATTTTTCGTTTTTGCTTTTCTGTAAGTGAATTTTGAGAGCTTAATTATCTGCACAAAATTTTATAATTTCCTAGACTGACTGGCGGGTTGGTTTGTCCATTTTGAAAGACGAACAGATATTTGACCTTGAGAAAATGCACACAATGCAAAACAAATTTAAAAAAAAAGGATGAAAAACTTAAAAGAGAAGAATAAATCAACGATTTGAACAGTTGTGCCTCCATTTATCAACCCTCGACTGGTGTATTACCGTACACAACCTCTACAACTGTAGACGTCAAAGTCTTTCAAGTATACAGCGACAAAACTCGGAACAACTCAGGTGATGGTTATTGTAGAAGACAAAACCCATTGTAATGGCAGAACGCGAACGCAGGTAGCTTAAAAGCATCCGAAAAAAACATATTCCCTCTGCGCATTAGTAGAAAACGATTTCGACAGAGAGGAGACATTTGTGGTGATATATCTGAGAAATACACATTAGCACGTAGGTCTCGTGCTTTATTGAAACCGTGGTAGATATATTACAGTAACGATGGAAAGAACACGACGTTAAGGGAAACAGACGACATAAGCAGGGGCGAAGCCGCTAACAAACTCTTCCATCAAGCCAGCTCCAGATTCTGGTCAGCCGGTAAAACCATAAAATCATATGATGCATGAATTTTGGTGCATGTTTTTGTAACCTCAAGCACAAGGTTTCGGAAGGTTTTTTTTCACTCTCTTTCCCGCGGACACGGACGAAAGAACGAAGTGCAATTTACCGAATAAACATCCACAAGTACATCCACAACAGTTTTCTTATGGTGATGATTTTTTTTTCAAGGAACGAAAACAAGACGTTAATGGTGATGACCATCTTGGTGACGTGTTTTTTTTAAATTTTATTATTTATTTATTTATTGGTGGGTTTTTTTTGTAAATAATTTCAGTTTGGTTTGACGTAAGAAGAAAAGTAAACGGGGTTTGGAAGTAACAAAAAATACAATTTGTGTGTACAATTTACAAATCAATCGGCTCGGAAATAAATAACTGGTTGTAAATTACATAGTTTGAAAAAAAAATGCGATCCCTGTGGGACGAACTATAAAAACTTTACTCAGTACATTCAGGCCGTCAGTTAAAATTTTGTTTTGTTTAACTACTTTAGTAATCATCGGCTATTGGTTTGTATGTTTGTTTTCTTTAACGACACCACTGGAGCACGTTGATTAATTAATCATCGGCTATTAGATGTCAAACTTTGTTATTTCGGACACGTAGTTGTCAGGAGGAACCCGATACATTTTTGCATTACTACAACGGATCTTTTATATGCACCTTCCCATAGACAGGGGCACACACACCACGGCATTTGGCCAGATGTGGTGCACTGGTTGGAACGAGAAAACATTCCAATGCAAAACGACTTGCAAGTACGATGCAATGTTGCCCAAGAGAGCTGTGTAGATTAGGCCCCTGGCTCCGTATTCATAAACACACTTAAGTCAATGTATGATACTTAAATACATAGTTAAAGTGCATAGATAAGTATCATACATTCACTTAAGTATGTTTATGAATACGGAGCCAGATTATGAAGAACGTTTGTACAGTGAATATAAAGTAAAGTTTATTTTATTTAACGACGTCACTAGAGCACATTGATTTTTTTTTATCTTATCATCGGCTAGTGGACGTCAAACATATGGTCATTCTGAGGAAACCCGCTGTCGCCACATAGGCTACTCTTTTACGACAGGCAGCCAGGGATCTTTTATTTACGCTTCCCACAGGCAGGATAGCACAAACCATGTCCTTTGTTGAACCAGTTATGGATCACTGGTCGGTGCAAGTGCTTTACACCTACCCACTGAGCCTCGCGGAACACTCACTCGGGGTTTGGAGTCGGTGTCTGGATTAAAAATCGCATGCCTTGACTGAGATCCGAACCCAGTACCAACCAGCCTGCAGACCGATGGCCTAACCACGACGCCACCGAGGCCGGTATACAATGAATATGTACAATGGATAAAAGAAAATCGTGAAACATTTGAATGACAGATTTTGTGAGCACCCACCCACCCTCCCAGCACCCACCCTCCCAGCACCTTCAATGATTATCTGTAGTAGTTTACATCTTTTAACTGTCTTAGTTACGAAGTAGGACATGGGTTAGGGCTGAATGTGGATAACGAAATGGAAAGAAAATAATACTTGTTTAACAACATCACGAAGAATATTGGGTGTCTAACATATGATAATCGCGATACCTAATAAATGATACCTAATAAATGATACGGTGAGAGAACATATACAAAATATATTCTAGTAATCAAAATATGACATTATGCTGGTGTTGTTAAATACATCTTTCTTTCTGTTTACAATCTGTAAGACTGAAGCTCGCAGTATTAAACTGTCCAATACGATGGATGTTCTGTCAATGGCATTAGAGCTATATGGTAATAAACTGTATCGCAGAAAAGAGTCATTAAAATTATATTACGCAAGACATGGTCTTTTCTTCTTCTCTGGGTAGAATATTCATAGCTATTTGGTTTTGGCAACGTTCCAAGAACAATAGACATCTGTTGTTCTAGCTTGGATTACGAAAACCGTTTTACTTATAACAGCTCTTATCACGGGCTTTATGAAATACGTTTACCGAGTGTATTCCCATTGCATCTTTATTTCAACCAGGTAAGTAAACACGTGCGTGGAATTTCGTAAACCGTCTCTGTTCAGAGTGACTTGCGATTCTTTCATGTCTAAAAGCTTCCAGCCATTTTGACTTTTTCTCCATATTTTCACAACCTTCTTAAATCACGCTAATGTGTTTATCCTTTAACATTTTCTTTGGCATTCTGCAGACAGATAGCGGGCAATCGTAGTGCACTTTACATATCGAAATTATACACGATCGTCTTACATCTCACAAAAGTACAATTGCAAAGTTTGTGAAAACAGCTTATGAATCATACATGAAAGTCAAAACTGTCTAAACAATTTTTTAAGCTCAAGTATTTGGTGTCTGGCATGATAATTTCGATACTCGGTCGAACGGGAGAGAGGGGGCGGGCAGGGAGGGAGAAGGAGTAGGAGAGAGAGAGAGAGAGAGAGAGAGAGAGAGAGAGAGAGAGAGAGAGAGAGAGAGAGAGAGAGAGAGAGAGAGAGAGAGAGGGAACGTTTTTTTACATTAGTAAAATATATTAAAGGGACATTCCTGAGTTTGCTGCAATGTTTAAGATGTTATCGACTATCAGAGACTTTTAACGATTGTAATTACATATCAAATATATTTTTCTGCATAAAATATTAGTGGCTGTATATTAAACGTGTTCTAATATTTGTACTAGGTTAAATTTCATTTCGTTTCCTAAAAAATACAGAATCCAGTTTGGGCTTCTTACAAATATTAAGACAACCAGAAACACACTGAATATACAGACACTGATATTCTAAACAAGAACATATATTTAATATGTAAATTTAATAGCGGAAATATTTTATTAGTCGGAAACATCTTACAATGCAGCAAACTCGGGAATGCCCCTTTAAATAATGATAGGTGAGAGTGTGGCTTTAAGACTAGTTGTGTTTGTGTTTTACATTAGTAAAATATGCTAAGTAAAGCGTAGGTGGGGGTGGGGGTGGTGGGTGGATTTGGATGTCGAATTTTCTTCTCTTTTTTTTCAATTTTATTTTCCTTGGTAACATGACTCGACCCCCCCCCCCCCCCCCGTCCAAACCTTTCGGTCGGCCCCGTACAAGACTCTCCTGCGCTATTTCTCTGCGAACGCGCCTGTGGGGTGGTGAAATTGTGTCTTTAAGACTACTGTAAATGCGTTTGCGTTTGACAACAGTACACGCATGTTATACGATGTTGTCACATACTTCATCGGTTCTACCTGGAGCGAGAACACTTCCCGTTCACCTTCCAATTTCATGCTTTGTTAGAAAGTACAGCACGAGGCAGGGAAACAATGACAGGAAGGTAGAACGTACATCACGCGGCGAGGACAAACATCTAAATTAATCGAAACTAGTGTCACTGCGATTTGCCAAATAGTATATACTACACAACTAGTTTCATTTTAAAAACATCTAAATTAATAAAAACTAGAACATACATCACGCGGAGAGGACAAATATCTAATTTAATGGAAACTAGTGCTTTGGCAATTTGCCAGATAATATATGCTACAAAACTGGCTTAGGTGTACAGACGTCTAAATTAACCAAAACTAGTCCAACGGCAAACTGTCAGACAGTATATTCTACAAAACTAGTCTCAGTTTACGATCATATAAATTAATCAGAAACTAGTGTCACGGCGATCTGCCATATAGCATATTCTGCAAAACTAGTTTCAATTTACAAACATTGATCAAAGTTAGTGTCACATCGATCTGCCATATAATATATTCTACAAAAATAGTTTCAGTTTACAAACATTGATCAAAGCTAGTGTCACATCGATCTGCCAGATAATATATTCTACAAAACTAGTTTCAGTTTACAAACATTGATCAAAGCTAGTGTCAGATCGATCTGCCAGATAATATATTCTACAAAACTAGTTTCAGTTTACAAACATTGATCAAAGCTAGTATCACATCGATCTGCCAGATAATATATTCTACAAAACTAGTTTCAGTTTACTTTCAAACTTTCAAACTTCAAACTTTATTTAGATTCACTCAGGCCGTCAAACGACAGCATATGAGGACATATTTTACAATAGTTATTTATAGTGACAAGATGGCAACAGGAGTTCTTCATAGAATATATAAAGACATCATTTAAAATAGCTATATACACATTTTAACAAAGAAGACACATGGTGACAGAACATTTAAATAAAGCAGATCAATTTTTGTAAGTCCGTACTTTTAAAAGTATAAAATGATATTGAAGATGTTTATCTATGGTTTACTAAATTTACTTGTAATTTCAGAGATTAATTTTGACAATTTAGGGAGAGTGCTTATTCTATTACAATTAAACAGTTCTTTGAATTTAAGAGTGCTAATTTTTTTTTATAATAATATGGCTTTATAAACCTTTTGCGTGTATTCATAAAATAATTACATTTAAATAAGTAGTGATATTCATCTCCAATATCATTTTCTTCGCACAATGCACATAATCGGTTTTCGACTGGGATGCTATTCCAGCGTCCTGTTTCTATGGGTAAATAATGATTACATGTTCTGAATTTCAGAAGGTTGGTCCACAATTTTTCAGGTAATTTAATAAAGTATTTTTCCAAATTTAAAGTTTTGTTAAAAATAGAATATGTTTTGCCTTTGGATGTAGACTCGATGTTGTTATGCCATGTTTGTAGGTACTGGTCTAGTTGCCTTCGTTTAACATGCTCAGTTAGTATTTTTACGGATGGGAAATCTTTCGACATATAAATATCGATCATGCCTAGGTTATTTAACAGGTGTATTAAATTTTTTAGCCAGTTATAGCTGTGCCCGTTTGCAATAGAGTCTTTTATCATATAATTAAGAATAAATTAGTGATTTTTGTAGATTTACCTTTAACTATACGTGCCCAGAATCTTATAATTCTTTGATCTATAACTAGATTTAGTGGCGTTCTACCAAGTTCCCCATATAACATAAAAATAGGCGTACCCTTTTTTACTGGCAATAATCTTCTAAGAATATTTATATGAATATTTTCTATTATGTCCACATTTTCGTATCCCCAGATTTCACAGCCATACAAAAGTATTGGGAGGACCATTGAATCAAATAATTTAAGCTTGCAATCAATTGGCAAATTATTATCCTTGGCTTTAGATAAAACAAAATATATTGCTTTAGTTGCACGCTGAATTAAACATTGTTTTGTTATTTTAAATTTGTTTTGTTTAGTGAACGTTAAACCTAAATATTTGTATTCTTTAACATTTTGAAGAGACTTATCTCCGAGAGTAAACTTTTTCTTATAGTCATTTGCATTTCCATTAAATATTATTATTTTTGTTTTTCCACTGTTTACTTTCAGTTTCCATTTTTTGCAGTATTCCAAAAAGACATTTAGATTTTTTTGCAAATCGTGAGCATTGGTTGCTAGTAGTACAGTATCGTCGGCATATAGGAGACAAAGTAAGTGGATACCGATGTCTAGAAAGCAATCGTGGTCATCTATAGCGGTGGCTACCCCTGAGCAGTTAGAATTTGGTAGGTGGTTTTCTAAGTCATTTAAATAAAGTAAAAATAGGACATGAGATATCTAAATGAATTAGTGTGCTGGCAATGTGCCAGATCTATGGAGTATTGTTGAAAACCATCAGACGTTTTCAAACTGTAGAGCTGTACTCGATTTGCGTCAAAATGGTACTGATGAATTAGCATGTAATTGTACTTGTCAATGACGTTAGAGAGACAGACCCTAGTTTTTAAACACTATGACGTATGTTTCATTATTAAAGTGACAGACACTAGTTTTTAAACACTATGACGTATGTTTCATTATTAAAGTGACAGACACTAGTTTTTAAACACTACGACGTATGTTTCATTATTAAAGTGACAGACCCTAGTTTTTAAACACTATGACGTATCTTTCATTATTAAAGTGACAGACACTAGTTTTTAAACACTATGACGTATGTTTCATTATTAAAGTGACAGACACTAGTTTTTAAACACTACAACGTATGTTTCATTATTAAAGTGACAGACACTAGTTTTTAAACACTATGACGTATGTTTCATTATTAAAGCCGTTTTTGATAATTTAAGTACTTACATTTTACTATTTATTATATTCATTTTCGTACATCTGAAGTATGTTCTGATCAGACACTATTTTTTAACCAGGTATTAGCAATACCCACTAAAAGCATTTTCATAAGTGTAAAAACAGACGTTCGACTGAGACAGTAATGGTTATCGAGACAAGCTCTATTTTCATTTTAAAGTGACAGACGGTATTTTTAAACCTATGACGCTTAAACATCACAGACTTTAGCTTTTAAACACTCAACGTATGTTATAAACTTATCCCAGTTTTTAAACACTGTGTTGCAGGTTTAAAGTGACAATGAAACTAACGTATGTTTCCTAGTGTCCATTTTTTAAACACTACAGACTTCAGCTTGTCTCCCTAGTTTTTAAACACTATGACGTATCTTATTAAAGTGACCACTAGTTTTTAAACACTTGACAGGTTTCATTATTAATGACAGACTAAAACACTAGTGTCCATTTTAAACACCACAGACTTCAGCTATGTCTCATTATTATGACAGACTTAGTTTTTAAACCCTAGTCTGTGTTGCATTATTAAAGTGAATGACACTAAACCTAGTGTCCATTATTAAACAGACACTAGACTTCAGCGTTCTCTCTGTTATAAACTATTTTTAAACACTATGTCTGTGTTGCATTATTGTGACAGACAACTAAACACTAGACGTGTTTCATTTTAAACACCACAGTTTTCAGCTTACAACTCTGTTATTAAAAGTATCCCTAGTCTGTGTTGCGTAGGTTTGTGATTAAAGCTAAACCTAGTGTCCATTTTAATACACCACATACTTCAGCGTTGTCTCTGTTATAAACTTATCCCAGTCTGTGTTGCAGGTTTGTGAGAAGTAACTTAAACCTAGTTATCCGGTATTTTAAACATCACAGACTTTAGCTTCTCTCTGTTATAAACTTATCCCAGTCTGTGTTGCAGGTTTGTGAATGAACTAAACCTAGTGTCCATTTTAAACACCACAGACTTCAGCTTGTCTCTGTTATAAACTTATCCCAGTCTGTGTTGCAGGTTTGTGAATGAACTAAACCTAGTGTCCATTTTAAACACCACAGACTTCAGCTTCTCTCTGTTATAAACTTATCCCAGTCTGTGTTGCAGGTTTGTGAATGAACTAAACCTAGTGTCCATTTTAAACACCACATACTTCAGCTTGTCTCTGTTATAAACTTATCCCAGTCTGTGTTGCAGGTTTGTGAATGAACTAAACCTAGTGTCCATTTTAAACACCACATACTTCAGCTTGTCTCTGTTATAAACTTATCCCAGTCTGTGTTGCAGGTTTGTGAATGAACTAAACCTAGTGTCCATTTTAAACACCACAGACTTCAGCTTCTCTCTGTTATAAACTTATCCCAGTCTGTGTTGCAGGTTTGTGAATGAACTAAACCTAGTGTCCATTTTAAACACCACAGACTTCAGCTTGTCTCTGTTATAAACTTATCCCAGTCTGTGTTGCAGGTTTGTGAATGAACTAAACCTAGTGTCCATTTTAAACACCACAGACTTTAGCTTGTCTCTGTTATAAACTTATCCCAGTCTGTGTTGCAGGTTTGTGAATGAACTAAACCTAGTGTCCATTTTAAACACCACATACTTCAGCTTGTCTCTGTTATAAACTTATCCCAGTCTGTGTTGCAGGTTTGTGAATGAACTAAACCTAGTGTCCATTTTAAACACCACATACTTCAGCTTGTCTCTGTTATAAACTTATCCCAGTCTGTGTTGCAGGTTTGTGAATGAACTAAACCTAGTGTCCATTTTAAACACCACATACTTCAGCTTCTCTCTGTTATAAACTTATCCCAGTCTGTGTTGCAGGTTTCTGAATGAACTAAACCTAGTGTCCATTTTAAACACCACAGACTTCAGCTTCTCTCTGTTATAAACTTATCCCAGTCTGTGTTGCAGGTTTGTGAATGAACTAAACCTAGTGTCCATTTTAAACACCACCGACTTTAGCTTCTCTCTGTTATAAACTTATCCCAGTCTGTGTTGCAGGTTTGTGAATGAACTAAACCTAGTGTCCATTTTAAACACCACAGACTTCAGCTTGTCTCTGTTATAAACATATCCCAGTCTGTGTTGCAGGTTTGTGAATGAACTAAACCTAGTGTCCATTTTCACGGGCTGAAACTGGAGTCTGCACCTTTAAAACTGGTATAACAAAACGTATTATTTAGTTTAAACATACACCCCTAAAATTCCAATGCAAACAAATTGTGCTTTTAAAACTCGTATAAAACCCCCATATTATTCAGTTTAAACATACACCCCAAAAAATCCAGTGTAAACAAAAACCTGTTATTACGATAAACCATCAACATTCAAATTATTTCAACTGTTGTCCATGAATAACACAAAACAGTTGATTAGACTGTGCGTTTCTGATTCACGCAGCCAACTACAGAACAGTATTAGTATACAAATGTAAACTACACATTTGTTATACATGACAAAATGGTGAATCATGTATGTATATACTATCCCCTTCTGTGAACATTATTATAATCTGTATTATAATCTACCTAGCTGATCTTATGCTTATAAACTATATGTTTTTGGTAAATAAATAAATAAATAAATAATAATAATGAAGAAGAAGAAGAAGAAAACGTATATTAATTAAGCCCAAGTCTGGTAAACCCCGTTTTCACACTCTTCTCTCAACTGAACTCACAAAGTGGCATAACCCATTTTAGCATCTACAGAGTTCATTCAAGGCCACTGACCTCAAACTGACCCTAAACTGATGGGGAAAAAATTAAATTAGGTAAAACTTTCCCACTGAGACGAGTGTACGATTCGCCTAAAACGCGGACTGTACGGACGCTAGGCAGATCGACTTTTAGACGATTCTAACTTCGTAAAGAATCAATTATCGGCGGGGTGCTCACTAATGCGGTGGTGGGATTTCGTTTCGACACGGATTTATGATGGTTCTGTAATTGAGAAATACATTAGACCGGAGCGGAAGTGCGGACCGGACCAATGGCTTAGAACATAGTGGAAAATAACATACGGAACATAATTGTTTTTCTCTCCGAAAAGTGTTGGAGAAATGGATTGTAGGTTAATTAAAATTGTGAATTCTGTAGTCAGTGCGACCAATGCAATTCTTTTTAAAAACTTTTTTTCAGAGGGTTTTTTCATTGAACTTTTAGAAGAAAAAAATATCATTAAATATACCTCCTTCATATAATCTTTCATATAGTGAAAACTGCACATGCTTGTGACCTAGATAACACATAACAGAAAATTGTTTATTTTGTTTAACGACCCCACTAGAGCACATTGATTTATTAATCATCGGCTATTGAGTGTCAAACATTTGGTAATTTTGACATATAGTCTTATATTTTGTTTTCATTAGTAGCAAGGGATCTTTTATATGCACCATCCCACAGACAGGATAGCACATACCACAGTCTGATAAACCAGTCATGATGTACTGGCTGCGACGAGAAATAGCGTAATGGGCCCACCAACGGGGATGGATCCCAGACCGACTGTGTATCAAGCGGACGCTTTACCACTGGGCTACGTTCCGCCAACTCTGGAAAGAAAGCCAACTGCACGGAAACGATCAACAGCTGTTGATCATCACCCGTCGTTTAACGAACCTAGATCTGACGCGTATATATCTATAAATAATGTCTGGGAGTATATTTACACTATTGCAACGAGAACAATAGAAACACGCAAAACACACCTGGCAACCGACAGGCCGCACCTGGTAACCGGTGCACGGTGTGAAAACGCGAGCCCTCTAAGACGGCATCGATCGAGGCACAGGTGGAATCGCAGAGTAACACGTATACAAGTGTTGTCTCTACCTAAATACTGTCAGGCCAATCGTAAACTTGTGTTGGTTTTCTGTAACGTTATCGCGTGTCAGAGGGGTGAAATGTAGGTCAGTGAGAGGTGCGATGGTTCTTAGGATCGATCACAGTCAATTTGTTAGTTAATTGTTGTTGGGGGTGGTGTTTTTATTTTCTTCTCTTTCATCCTGCATCCACCGTTTTTATTGACAGAATATGATGACGAATGAAGCAAAGTCATATCCTGCTACTAGCAAGATATGGCTTTTGACGTCACTCATGTGACGTCACACGCATAGCCTACATTAAAAAATCGCTCATTTCACCTCTAGGTCATCGTACAATGTGGCTGAAATACCAGAAATAATAGCTTTTCCCTTAATTTGTATGGTCTGCAGGATAAAGATAATAACTAGTTAATGACGTCAAGCCAAATGAGAAATTCCGCTCGGCAGAGCCTCGTGGAATTTCCCATTCTTACCTTCACAGGATAAAGCAAATATCCGACGTCATTAACTAGATATTCTCTATTTATTCCCCCCTCGTAACTAGTGCTCCACAATTGGCATAGGGGTGGGGGTCTAGACTGTGGCGAGCGACGTTTGTAGGGGTGTCGAGTCATGTTCACCTCGGAAAATATATTGAAAAAAGAAGGATTTCTTTTTTTTTTGGGGGGGGGGTCGATCTCTCCCCCTTCCCCCCTGCCCCTACCCCCTCCTCCGGCACACGTGCCTGCTTTCTGTGCACCATGTGTAGGAACAACCACATATATTAGACACTGCGGTTGAGTGCTCGCCTGAGGTGCTTGCGTCGCAGGATCGAACCACCTCGGTGGATCCATTCAACTGAATGGTTTCTTTTCTCGTTCCAACCAGTGCACCACAACTGGTCAAAGACAGTGGTATGTGCTTTCCTGTCTGTGGGAAAGTGCACACAAAGGATCCCTTGCTACATTAAGAAAAATGTAGCGGGTTTCCTCTGATGACTACAAGTCAGAATTACCAAATGTTTGGCCTCCAATAGCTGATAATGAGGTGGTATGTGCTATCCTGTCTGTGGGACAGACCGGTAACTGTCTTTGTGAATGGTTTCTTCTGATGACTATATGTTAAAATTGCCTAATGTTTGACCTCCAATAGCTGATAATGAGGTGGTATGTGCTATCCTGTCTGTGGGACAGACCGGTAACTGTCTTTGTGAATGGTTTCCTCTGATGACTATATGTTAAAATTGCCAAATGTTTGACCTCCAATAGCTGATAATGAGGTGGTATGTGCTATCCTGTCTGTGGGACAGACCGGTAACTGTCTTTGTGAATGGTTTCCTCATATGTTGATTAATCATCGGCTGTTGGATGTCAGACATTTCGTAATTCTGACACCTAGTCTTCAAAGAAAACAAAAAGTTTGGTTTGTTTAACGACACCACTAGAGAACATTGATTCATTAATAATCGGCTAATTGGATGTCAAACATTTGGCAATTTTAACATATAGTCATCAGAGGAAACCATTCACAAAGACAGTTACCGGCCTGTCGCACAGACAGGATAGCACATACCACCTCCTTTGATATACCAGTCGTGGTGCACTGGCTGGAACTAGTCTTCAAAGAAAACTCACTACATTTTCCATCAGTAACAAGGTATATTTTGTATGCAGCTTTCCACAGCACATACCACACCCTTTGGTATACGAGGCACTGGTTGCGACAGGAAAAATCCCAGTGAGTAAATATTGTTTCGCCTCTTCCCGCTATGGACGAGGTATCTGGAAGTTAAATTCGCAGGACACTTTGCAGCATTTCTGCGCGCACGAGTTTCGATCCCACCCACCCCCGTTCTAAGTACTGCCTCTTTCCGCTATGGACACGATATTGGGGATATAAATTCACATGATACTTCGTATCATTTCTGCCTTGGCAACTTTCAATTACCCCCTCCCCTTCCCCCGGTCTGTCCCCTGCTCTTTCCGCTATGAACGAGGTATTTGGGATTTAAATTCGCAAGATACTTCTCATCATATCTACGTGCCCCACTTTCGATTACCCCCCCTCCCCCCCCCCTCCAGTCTCTCCACTACCTCTTTCCGCTAAGAACGAGATATTTGGGATTTAAATTCGCAAGATACTTCTCATCATATCTGTGTGCCCCACTTTCGATTACCCCCCCCCCCCCCCCCCTCCGATCTCTCCCCTGCCTCTTTCCGCCATGAACGAGGTATTTGGGATTTAAATTCGCAAGATACTTCTCATCATACCTGCGTGCCCCACTTTCGATTACCCCCTCCCCCTCTCCCTCCTCTGGTCTCTCCCCTGACAGGACAAGACATGTCTGAGACCACTGAAGCTTGAGAAACGTTGATAAACTAACGAGATATCTGTCTCGGCGCGTTATCTGTCACCGCGTATCTTCAAGACTCGGGAACAATGAAGTGACGTGTTCCCTATCTTATCTCAGAGTTCACGCTACGTAGTTGCACTTGCCGCTTGCGAGATTTTGACTCAAATATGTACCTACACTAATTACTACAACAAACTTTAGTCAAGTGTCAACTTTCCTGTTTTTGTTGTTAACTCTTGAATAGGGTCGTTTTCCATGGACGCAGTTTATTCTTCCGCCTAGCCTCAGGAACATAACTTGTTATTCGCACTCCCCCCCCCCCCCCCCCCCCCCCCCCCCGAAAACCCCCACAACAAATCTGAGCAACCAAGGTCGTAATATGGAATCAAGACCGTATCTCAGCACAATGTAGTGTCCAATGGGCATTTAGCCAAATAGTGGTTGATTCCATGAATCTCTATCCAGCGTCTCGTCTATAGGAGGACAGCCACTCCCGGGGACATCATTTACCGGACAATACATCCTTCCTGCACCGCTCAAAAGAAGACTGCCAATCCCTGACTAATTTATATTAAAAAATGGTTTTGTTTTTGGTAGATTCAGACATTCTGAAACTAATGTATTCCGCAGTCATGTGCCGAAATTGTTTCATCCAATCAAAAATAATTCCTAACAAAGGACTCCAGGAAGAGCCAATAAAATAATTCGTTACAGGCACAATCGCAAGTATACATGTTAACAAGGGACAGACAGTAATCGACTATTTTCGTTTCATTGTGTAATTAAACTGATTCCAAAGATAGTATATGTATATATACGGCTTAAAAGAAGTTTGTTTTGTTTAACGACACCACTAGAGCACATTGATTTATTAATCATCGGCTATTGGATGTGATACATGTTTATTTTGACACAGTCATAGAGAGAAAACCCGCTACATTTTTCTATTAGTAGCAAGGGATCTTTTATATGCACCATCCCACAGACAGGATAGCACATACCACGGCCTTTGATATGTCAGTTGTGATGCACTGGCTGTGACGAGAAATATACTTCTTAAAAAATACGTACCGGTATACATACATGTAGTAGTGTATGCACAGAATTATCATCAACTATGCCAAATGATGTAGGTTCGAATTCCGGGGGGGGGGGGGGGGGGGGGCGGGGGGGGGGGGGGGGGGGGGTTGCAGGGGATATTTCGGGTGTCAAACTATCTGCTCGAAACGAATTTTCTTCTTTTTAACCAAAATATTTTTTTTTCGGGTGAGCATGATTCGACCCCAACCGTAAAACTTCGATCGCCACAGGCTACATTTCTTGAACACGCGTCTGGCCTGGTAACGTAGTTTAAAACTGAATCTGTATCGCTGTAATGAAAAGGCTACCAACAACACTTCCACGAGTTGACCCCATTACACGGACAGACCCTAGTTTCAACCCGTGAAAATTAACACTAAGATTAGTTAATATACAAACCTGTAACACATCTGGATACAGTTACAAACATGTGTCTGTGACTTTGAAATATGAAATACCCTGTAAAAATAGACTAAAACTCGACTCCAATACTATTACTTCTCAGACGCACGTGCGTTTAAAAAAATAATAATTGAAAAATATATTTTGTAACATTAAAAACACCAGGATGAACAAAAACACTTCGAATGTTCGGAAAAGGATAATCTCAACAATAAAATCTAAGTAAAGTATGATTTCAGTTGTCAAAAACGGCTCTCATAGTAACAAAAAATATGTCTTAGTGTTTAAAAACTAGGGTATGTCCCTTTAATCGGTCATGCCCTTTTAATGGCAGAACCGGAAACATAAAAAAATGATCACCCAATCGATCTAGCCCTCCGAAGGGCTAAAACCAGGGAGTAACCATGGAAGACCAACCACGACGCCCCCCCCCCCTCCCCTCCCCATAGGCGAGGTTCTAGAAACAGCTACAACTCGGCACACTAAGTTAAAATTTATTTTCGATAAACCGTTCCAAATCATACCAAAATTACTTCACGAAAGCTTGAGGTGCTTGTGTCGCAAGATCGAACCACCTCGGTGGATCCATTCAGCTGAATGTGATTTTTTTCTCGTTCCAACCAGTGCACCACAACTGGACAAAGACCATGGTATGTGCTTTCCTCTCTATGGGAAATTGCATATAAAAGATCCCTTGCTGCATTAGGACAATTGTAGCGGGTTTCCTCTGACGACTACGAGTCAAAATTACCAAATGTTTAAAATCCAATAGCCGATGATTAATTAATCAATGTGCTCCAGTGGTGTCGTTAAACAAAACAAACTTTCCTTTTTTACTTCACGAAAATTACGCAAACCTTAAACATTTTTCGACTACGGGACATTTTTATAAAATCCATAGCACCACAAACACCCCCGCCCGCTACCGACCCTGTTCGGGATTCTTGTGTTCTCTTGCCAATCGCGGGCGACCCAATCTTCCACCCCCACCCCAACTTCTGTCCTGGACGAAGAAACCGGCGTAAGTAGACACCTGAGCTCATGGCAGGCGTGCGCTACAACAGCTTGCTCTGAATGTGCACGTTAAACCCCGTGACCTGACCTGACCTGACCGACCACAAAAGGCAAAACGACACGCAAAAATATGCCATCAATTCCAACAATCCAAATTAACAAGCATATTAAACATATAATAAATACATACAATATCAAGAAAGAGTCGAGAGGTCCTGTGTACAGCGGCCACTCCCATATTAATAACCCCAAATCAATAATAAACCAGTGATAATTGGTTTCGCTTGAGTCGTAATTGAATTTAAACAGCAGTGTATGTTCGTATGCCATGACCAATTCCTGCAGAGAGTTGGAAAGAATCGTGCAATGATTATTATAAATATTTCCTTGTCATAATTATGACAGAACTGGATAAAGTCCAAATTTGTAATTTTACATTATATTACAATTGTCATAACTAACACATCTTTATGTATTGTAACTTTATCATTTAAACAGAAGCAAAATGACCTTGACCTTGGTGTATGTGCATGACAAATGATGTTGCGTTATTTATGATGAATGTTGAAGTTTTTGTTTAACGACATCACCAGAGCACTTTGATTTATTAATCATCGGCTATTGGATGTCAAACATATGGTAATTATTTTACACAGCCATAGAGAGGAAACCCGCTACATTTTCCCATAACTAGCAAGGGACCTTTTATATGCTCCATCCCACAGACAGGATAGTACATACCACGACCTTTGATATACTAGTCTTGGTGCACTGGCTGTGACGACCTCTCACCGTGATGATTATGTGCATGAGATATCGCCATCGTTATCGATGATGTAGTGATTAAGTCATCGATAGTAAGGCTGGTAAGCACTGGTTTCGCATCTCGGCTCCGTCTCTCACCCACAGTGAGCTTAACGGTTTAGTCCGACGCCATATAACCGTAAATAAAATGTGTTGAGTGCGCCGTTAAATAAAACATCTCAAAACACAAGTTAGTAGCAAAGGAACGATTATATGCACCACTCCACAGACAGGACATCACATACCACGACCTTTTATATACCATTCGTGGTGCACTGGCTGGAACGAGAAATAGCCCAATGGGCCCACCAACGGGGATCGATCCCAGGCCGAACGCGCATTAGGCGAGCGCTTTACCACCGAGCTACGTCCCGCCCCTCTCGATAAAATCAAGCGCAATGGATATACACATAGACAGTTGTGATGACATACAGACAGACAGACAGACAGACAGACAAAATATGCATTAAAGTCTCATCTCAATTTTAAAAACAGTGTTACACACATTACAGTGGCGGGTCCACTTGCCTGTAGCCTCATAGCACGAGTCATAGACAAAGTGGGACCCCCCCCCCCCCCCCCCCCCTCCTTTGTTACGTTAATGCCTATCGCCAACCACATTAGACGTCAACGGTCCTGGGCCCCGTTCCACAAAGCGATCTTAGCAGGCGCGTGCGCAGGGGGGGGGGGATGGTGGTGGTAGAGCCCCCCCCCCCCCCCCCCCCCCCCCGCTCAAGGCGAAAAAAATAAATCATATCCCGATTTTTAATGTAATTTCTTTCCCAAAAAATGTGGTCAGAAAGCAGCTCGGCTAGCCAGCAGAAAACACCTCAGAATAGCCCTAGAAGGGGTCCATTTTTTAAAATTCTTAGGGGGAGGGCCCCCCAGACCGCCCACCACGGGCTTCACGCCTGCGGCGCTCGCGGTGTCGGGCTTCGCCAGACACCACGACCCCCCCCCCCCCCATGCAAAATTTCCTGTGCACACCCCTGCTTAGCACTAAGATCACATTAGTGCATAAGGTAGCTATGCTCTTAAGGTGATCTTAGAGCTAAAATCGCTTTGTAGAACGGGGCCCTGATAGAGAAACAGAAAAACAAACATAAATATAATGAAACACGTACCTCTGTCGATATTATTCACTTGTAGAAAAGATATCACATCAGAACAGTTATAGTAGTTGTCTTCATTAGGTAGTGTTAGATCCATATGCACAGATATTTTACATGCACACACCTTTAAAATAAATATGCTTATAAAATGTCAAACAGCGATTCTGTTCATCTGTTTGAGAGGAATATACGTAGTATCGCTTTGACATCAATAAGCATACTTAAAATGTAAAAGCATTGTTGACGTCACGACAAAGCATTGATGACGTCACCCCAAGCATTGTTGACGTCACGATAAATGATTGTTGACATTGTTATGCAAACATTTCTGGTAATTTTCGTAACTTAACAGAAAATGTCCATACATCAAAGAAATGCGCACCCCAGCACCCTCCCTCTAGATCTGCGCCTGACAGCGAATAAAGGTAGGGCTAGACTGTGTACAGTAATAATCCATTGTCCGTCAACAGCAGAACTGGTGATGCAAAAAAAACACCATAAAGTGCATACAAATAATATTATGCATGCATTAAAATAAGTTAAATCATTCATTTCTTTGTCAAATTCTAATCGTAGCGCCATGTCTTATGGAAGGGGTGGGACGTACTGTAGTGGTAGAATGCTCGCTTCATACGGTTTGGGATCGATTCTCTTCGGTGGGCCCATTGGTCCATTTCTCGTTCCAGCCAGTGCACCACGATTGGAATATCAAAGGTCGTGGTATGTACTTAGAGAATAACTAACGAGCTACGAGGAATTATGAATTATCTGTCCCGAGTGAATGAATGTTGTAAACCCGAGCCTTTGGCGAGGGTTTTACAACATTCATTCACGAGGGACAGATAATTCGTAACTCCTCGTAGCGAGTTGGTTATTCTCTTTATTACCCATTGTCAATTTTAACTGATTTTTAATGTAAAAATTCCTCTGCAGTCTACAACAAAGCCATCAGCCATTACGTCATATAATCTTACGCACATTACATGACGTAATGTAAGTGACGTCATAGCATAAAGGCGTTCCTTTTACAGCCAAATGTTTACAGTACAAAATAATACGACTGTATTTGCATTTGAAAATAATTATTTTTATATATTACTAAAGCCGCTGCTTATGAAAATATACCATTTCATCTTTACGAAACAAGAGTGTTTTTGTAAATCTTTGTATATCGTATAACGTATGTGTAATCTGACTCATGAATGGAAACATTATATGAATGAAAGTAAAGTTCCGGCCATGACAAGCAACCAACCAAACATCGTGATTTTTAAGCCAGCCAATCAGTGGCTGTAGAAGCAATCTGCACACTGTGCAGAGATCGAACACATATTACCCCGTATATTTGAGCCCATATGGGTAATAAATATAGAATACTATACGAGTTTTCGCTAGATATCATTTTTACGAAACGAGTGAACTTCCCAAACGTATCTGACCGAACGAAAGTGAGGTCAGATACGTTTGGGAAGTTCACGAGTTTCGTAAAAATGATATCTAGCGAAAACGAGTGTGGTATTTTATTTATTACCCTCTTTTAAATCACGCAAATTATGAAAAATAAATAAATCAATCAATCAATTTTGTAGCCTATTTCAAGACCGGATGTTGATTTGCATAACTAGCCGGTGCACGACTACGTACCGCCGCATTGAGAAATAGTTCGTTGTACTTCCGCTACTTCTCAGTGACGTTTTCAGGGGAGTGGTGTAGACGTAGGCCTACTTTCCCATAAATTTCCATCGGGTTTCATTTTTAATTTAAAGAAAGCTGTAAGGTACATGCATCAATATATGTTTATTTTCATATTGGGTGAAAAATGGGTAAAACTAATGCATAATTCCATATTTTAACAAAACGCCCCCAAGAAACAAATGTTCCCGTTACCCCACTGGCACTGGTTGTGCTAATAATGATGAATTCACAAATCACAACTGACAATAACAATTTGTTGACCAAAAATCCAACCAATAAGAGAATAACAAGTGTTTTTGCAGTTAAAAACGTGTAGCTTGCAAAAGCTGTTGAGTTCACGGGAAAACTAAAGTGATAACTTTAAGGTCGACGACAGTCACTTTTCACTCCCTTTTTTTGGCTTTCTTTGTACACAATAAATATAGCATATCTTACCGTAATTTCACTTAAAATCCGTATTTCGTAAAATGTACAATTTTTCAATCACAGAATTTTCTTCAAACACATTCAGATGCTTCAGTAATGTTCGAAAAAAAAAAAATCAATAGGAATTTTGCATTGGATTTTTTCCAGCATTCTTAAAACGGAAACGTCCCCAGTTTGTGGTTATTGTAAGGAGGTGCAAAATGATGTCATTGGAATTCTGACGTCATTCAAATTCAAAATTAGCTATATTATTAGAATGCATCGCCACATTAAAATAAAAACTGGTCTACTAACCTTGACCCCTGTTAAATTTCTACAACAAGCAAACAACGCTGTTTACAGGTCGGTATATTCTACTTTTTCATAATTCTACAAAAAATATTAAATTAAGTTTTAAAAAATAAAAAAATACCTTTTGTCAGATATATCATATGAAAAAAATTAACGTTGGATATGTTTCATTTATTGTGTACGAAGCCAAAACAAGGGTCCAAAAAATGACTGTCGTAGACCTTAATAATGATGAATTCACAAATCACAACTGACAATAACAATTTGTAGACCAAAAATCCACATAATAAATAAAATGAATATGTTTAATTATTGTTCTATTCATTCTTTTATTTTTATTTTTTATTTAAAAATATTTCTCGCGCGGTCCAGTTTACATCAACTTTTAATGAATGACATTTGTAGTAAAAGTTGTGGATGTTACTGACCTTGACATAAATTATGAATGAAAAAAAGAGTCCCGTTATGCTAATAAGGTTGCTGTCCAACCAATCGAAATTAACTCTGTTCCCTGTTGACAAATCAAAACACAGTTTGTAATACGCACCTGGTGGTGCGTACGAAATTTGTACGACACCGCTATATCTTCACCAGGAGGGTAATAATATGCTGTATGTGGGATGGTGCATATAAAAGATCCCTTGCTACTAATGGAAAAATATAGCGGGTTTCCTCTCTGAGACTATAAGTCAAAATTACCAAATGTTTGAGATCCAATAGCCGATGATTAATAAATCAGTGTGCTGTAGTCTTAGAGTGGAAACCCGCTACATTTTTCCATTGGTAGTAAGGGATTTTTTATATGCACCATCCTACAGACATAATAACACATACTACGGCCTTTGATATACCAGTCGTGGTGCACCGGCTGGAACGAGAAATAGCCGAATGGGCCCGCCGACGGGCATCGATCCCAGACCGACCGCGCATCAAGCGAGCGCTTTACCACTGGGCTACGTCCCGCCACCAGTGTAAAAACAAAGTTGATATCTAAGACGTCATTCCCAGTCTGGAGCTCGACGCAGTCAGACGTGTTTGTTTCGCTTGTGCACAGTGCACGTGCTTTCGTGTGCTCGACTTGGGGATCCTTCATTTCGTTGTTTTTGTCAGCGAAATGAAGTTTTTTACAGGGATGTATACGGCCATTGGAACTGATTGAACGCTGGAACGCTTCTCGTTTCAACAGCCTGCACCACCAGGTTGGATTCTTTTTCAGCGAGATTCCTTGCCTCCACGTTATTTCTCCGGCTGAGTATGTAGACTTATTTTTTTCGTGACTCGTATGACAGCCATTCTGCAGAACGCCACGGTTGTTCGCGTTTAGTCTCTACATATCCGAGCCTGTCCTAGCAGCACTGGAAGATTGACCGCCCCACTCTAAGAAGAAATAGGAAGCGGGGTCGGCCCCTATTACTCTTTTCTAGACTTTACTTTGCTTTATAGTGATACCATCTCGTATTCTCCGGAGCCACTGTACCAACCAATGACGAATGGACTATACCCTAGTCTGATACTCTCTCTCTCTCGTTCAGACGGATCCGGCTTCTCAAGATCTGTATTTCAGCACAGCACTAATGACTGTCAATCTAGATTTGTTTTTGACGGTATGCAACCCATCTCGTACTTATAAGCTGTGCATCCAAACGGCCTTAACGTGGACATATCGATCGGACTTTAAACGTTTAGATCTGCGTTCAAAATTTTATGTCGAAATTACTTTCTATTTCTTTTAATATTATTAAATAATCCGATCCTCTCTTCTTTCTCTCATTTAATTTTGGACTGTCCTAAAATGCTCCAAATTATATAAATATTCGGCCGAGCAGTCAATTCTTTTTATTTTTGGCTTGTAACTTTTTTCATTTTTTTTATTTTAATTTAACTTTTTACTAATTGCTATTTTCAAAATTCTGCCCATTTTCAACTCTACCCCCCCCCCCCCCCCCCCCCCCACCCACCCATCCCGAGTCAGGCCACCGGTCTTATCGGAGGTGGGAATCTGGATGGGCGTGTTCGAAATCCTAGTGGTATATGGAAAGAAATGTTTTATTTAACGACGCACTCAACACATTTTATTTACGGTTATATGGCGTCAAACATATGGTTAAGGACCACACCGATTTTGAGAGGAAACCGGCTGTCGCCACTTCATGGACTACTCTTTCCGATTAGCAGCAAGGGATCTTTTATTTGCGCTTCCCACAGGCAGGATAGCACAAACCACGGCCTTTGTTGAATCAGTTATGGATCACTGGTCGGTGCAAGTGGTTTACACCTACCCATTGAGCCTTGCAGAGCACTCACTCAGGGTTTGGAGTCGGTATCTCGATTAAAAATCCCATGCCTCGACTGGGATCCGAACCCACCAAGGCCGGTCTAGTGGTATATGGGTACGTTAAACTAGTTATCATCATCATCATCTAAGACGTGTTCTGGAAGGCAAACGCTCGCGAACAATTCGTTCCTCTTAAACATACCTCAGGTGTTCGCGAAAGGTGTGCATATCCTGCCCAATCGGTGCACACGTCATGAGTATAACCAATAATTGGCAAGTCTGTTGATTTTAAAAGATAAAAAAACCCTCTATATTTACAAAATGAAAATATGTCATTACGTCAGACATCGTTTTAGTCAGCTATTCATCGTATCGTGAAATGGCCTCCAAAATATATGTCTAAGTTATCTATCTAAAATGAGTTATGACTGTTAGTTTCGTAAACATGGCTTCTGTTTTTTTCCTAGCGTATTTTCCTCCATATAAACAGGACCTCCAGCAGGCCAATTACTTTTTACATTACAACGAGAACTTGGACAAACAAAAACCTCATAGTTGAAGCAAATGAGCCCTTCAGAAAGTTGGCATACTCACCTATATACTTTTATGTAATTATTCTGAAAATAGTTGTACACGAAATGATTAAAGAGTGCCGAGAAGCAGTCACGTCTACATATAGCGCTATATTCATAAACACTGTTTCGTATCCAAATGCAATATATTATGTTATAAATTACTCGAGACCAGATGGAAACATTATTTAATTTAATTTTTATTACAGCAGTGATAAAAGTGTAGCAAAGACATAAATAATAGGTAACTTTCCTTTTCTTGGAACTGTGGAATCTTTAAGGTGTTGGGCAATATTTCCACTTTTTGAAGTAAGACTTTTTTCGTGATACATATTTAAAAGAGAAGAATCATTAATACAATAAAAATACAATCTAACTGATGTTAAAGAGAGAGGGGAGGAGAGAGAGAGAGAGAGAGAGAGAGAGAGAGAGAGAGAGAGAGAGAGAGAGAGAGAGAGAGAGAGAGAGAGAGAGAGAGAGAGAGAGAGAGAGAGAGAGAGAGAGAGAGAGAGAGAGACCTTCTTTATATCAATCAGTCTTACTTGTCTAATCAGAGGATAGATATTACATCGCACGTCTCTGAAAGATATTTTCTATTCCCGTCTCAGTCAGAGCTCCCGGACGGCTACATCATGTCGTATGGTATGTGCTGTCTTGTTTTGTCTGTGTGATGGTGTATACAAAGATTCCATGTTGCTACTAATGGGAAAATGTAACGAAAAGAAAATGAAAGAAATGATTTATTTAACGACGCACTCAGCACATTTTATTGAAAGTTATATGGCGTCGGACATATGGTTAAGGACCACACAGATATTGAGAGAGAAAACCCGCTGTCGCAACTTCACGGGCTACTCTTTTAGATTAGCAGCAAGGGATCTTTTGTAAGCACCATCCCACAGACAGGGTAGTACATACCACGGCCTTTGATATACCAGTCGTGGTGCACTGGCTGGAACGAGAAATAGCCCAATGGGCCCACCGACGGGGATCGATTCCACACCGACCGCGCATCGAGAGAGCGCTGTACCACTGGGCTAGGTCCCGCCCCAGAAATGTACGGGGTTTTGCTTGCAGACTACGTGTCAAAACTAACTAAATCGTTGACACCCAGTAATCGATGATCGATTAATGAGCAGGCTCTAGTGATGGCATTAAACAAAACACACTTTAATGGGGAAATGTGCCGGATTTTCTCTGAAGACTACGTGTCAAAACTAACTAAATCGTTGACACCCAGTAATCGATGATTGATTAATGAGCAGGCTCTAGTGATGGCATTAAACAAAACACACTTTAATGGGGAAATGTGCCGGATTTTCTCTGAAGACTACGTGTCAAAACTAACTAAATCGTTGACACCCAGTAATCGATGATTGATTAATGAGCAGGCTCTAGTGATGGCATTAAACAAAACACACTTTAATGGGGAAATGTGCCGGATTTTCTCTGAAGACTACGTGTCAAAACTAACTAAATCGTTGACACCCAGTAATCGATGATCGATTAATGAGCAGGCTCTAGTGATGGCATTAAACAAAACACACTTTAATGGGGAAATGTGCCGGATTTTCTCTGAAGACTACGTGTCAAAACTAACTAAATCGTTGACACCCAGTAATCGATGATCGATTAATGAGCAGGCTCTAGTGATGGCATTAAACAAAACACACTTTAATGGGGAAATGTGCCGGATTTTCTCTGAAGACTACGTGTCAAAACTAACTAAATCGTTGACACCCAGTAATCGATGATCGATTAATGAGCAGGCTCTAGTGATGGCATTAAACAAAACACACTTTAATGGGGAAATGTGCCGGATTTTCTCTGAAGACTACGTGTCAAAACTAACTAAATCGTTGACACCCAGTAATCGATGATTGATTAATGAGCAGGCTCTAGTGATGGCATTAAACAAAACACACTTTAATGGGGAAATGTGCCGGATTTTCTCTGAAGACTACGTGTCAAAACTAACTAAATCGTTGACACCCAGTAATCGATGATCGATTAATGAGCAGGCTCTAGTGATGGCATTAAACAAAACACACTTTAATGGGGAAATGTGCCGGATTTTCTCTGAAGACTACGTGTCAAAACTAACTAAATCGTTGACACCCAGTAATCGATGATCGATTAATGAGCAGGCTCTAGTGATGGCATTAAACAAAACACACTTTAATGGGGAAATGTGCCGGATTTTCTCTGAAGACTACGTGTCAAAACTAACTAAATCGTTGACACCCAGTAATCGATGATCGATTAATGAGCAGGCTCTAGTGATGGCATTAAACAAAACACACTTTAATGGGGAAATGTGCCGGATTTTCTCTGAAGACTACGTGTCAAAACTAACTAAATCGTTGACACCCAGTAATCGATGATTGATTAATGAGCAGGCTCTAGTGATGGCATTAAACAAAACACACTTTAATGGGGAAATGTGCCGGATTTTCTCTGAAGACTACGTGTCAAAACTAACTAAATCGTTGACACCCAGTAATCGATGATTGATTAATGAGCAGGCTCTAGTGATGGCATTAAACAAAACACACTTTAATGGGGAAATGTGCCGGATTTTCTCTGAAGACTACGTGTCAAAACTAACTAAATCGTTGACACCCAGTAATCGATGATCGATTAATGAGCAGGCTCTAGTGATGGCATTAAACAAAACACACTTTAATGGGGAAATGTGCCGGATTTTCTCTGAAGACTACGTGTCAAAACTAACTAAATCGTTGACACCCAGTAATCGATGATTGATTAATGAGCAGGCTCTAGTGATGGCATTAAACAAAACACACTTTAATGGGGAAATGTGCCGGATTTTCTCTGAAGACTACGTGTCAAAACTAACTAAATCGTTGACACCCAGTAATCGATGATCGATTAATGAGCAGGCTCTAGTGATGGCATTAAACAAAACACACTTTAATGGGGAAATGTGCCGGATTTTCTCTGAAGACTAGGTGTCAAAACTAACTAAATCGTTGACACCCAGTAATCGATGATCGATTAATGAGCAGGCTCTAGTGATGGCATTAAACAAAACACACTTTAATGGGGAAATGTGCCGGATTTTCTCTGAAGACTACGTGTCAAAACTAACTAAATCGTTGACACCCAGTAATCGATGATCGATTAATGAGCAGGCTCTAGTGATGGCATTAAACAAAACACACTTTAATGGGGAAATGTGCCGGATTTTCTCTGAAGACTACGTGTCAAAACTAACTAAATCGTTGACACCCAGTAATCGATGATTGATTAATGAGCAGGCTCTAGTGATGGCATTAAACAAAACACACTTTAATGGGGAAATGTGCCGGATTTTCTCTGAAGACTACGTGTCAAAACTAACTAAATCGTTGACACCCAGTAATCGATGATTGATTAATGAGCAGGCTCTAGTGATGGCATTAAACAAAACACACTTTAATGGGGAAATGTGCCGGATTTTCTCTGAAGACTACGTGTCAAAACTAATTAATTCTTCCTTTTTTTTCTTTTCTTAAGAAAACCCCCCAAACAAACAAAACAAACTAAATATTTGATTGATAAACACAACAAACTTTAATGCAAAAATGTGGCGGATTGGCTCTAAAGATTACGTGTCAAAACTAACTAAATCGGTGGGGGTTTTTTCTATTCTTTTCTTAAAAACAAAAGAAACAAACCTAATTTAAATGTTTCATTAATCAACAGGCTCTAGTGGTGACGTTGAATTATAAAAACAAACTTTACAAATATGCCAGCTTCTGCTCTAGGTTTATTTTCAAGGATTCTTGTTTTGGTTTTTTCACAATGATCCCAATCTGTCTGGCATGGTTGAAATACATATATTGCTAATTAAAGCTTTGTAAAATATGATGAGTAAATATTGACATCTACAGTTGGATCGTCTGAACATTTTAAAAACGAAGCTGCGGTAAAAGTGCTTGTTTTAAAGGAAGAGTTCTACCAGAAAGTGTTTCTACTTCAGACGTGTCCAACACGTCATCATTGTTTAACATCAATTAGCGAAAACCTCTCACCGTGTGCCATAAGAAAAACAGCTTAAAATTCTATAATGACTGAGTCCCCTTTTCTATAAAGACTGAGTCTCCTTTATTTCATGCAGGAAAACCGATATCCAACTAACCAAAATCCTATATTTAGGGGGCGGGAATCAAAATTCTTCAAACTAAGTACCTAGATTGGTGCATATATGTATACAATTGCTACTTGCCACCGTTAGTTTCGTTTTATTGCATTGGTAATAAAGTTAAGTATGCCAAGCACTAGGCTTTTTAAACCAATACCTACACTATAAGGGTTTAACCCTTCAAATTAGATAGCTAGGCTAGTTTAACTCCCCCTCCGTCATTGTATTCAATGCTATACAAGGACGGAGGGGGATGGGTGGTCATGAATGACCGTTGAACTCACTAGAATAGGGACTTAAGACAATAGGTACAACCTTAACACAAAACTAGGATTCACACACAGACTACACGCTCACTGCATCAGTACACAGGGTGCATTGACTAATGATAACAATGCACCCGCCCCCATTTAATGGCCCAGCACGTACTCTAATAAGGAACCGGACAAAAGAATACCGGTTCCGAGTACACAATTGCAATGCACCCGGGGGAAGCGGAACAAAAGAATATCGGCCTCCCCCACCCAAACCCCCAATACTTGCTACTGGTAATAACTTGGTACTTGGTGATGCCTCGACTAGAAGCGGTCAGGCCCTTTATAAGGGCCCTATGGGCAACCTAGGGAGACACCACAGCATCGTGAAGGTCTAAAATTAACGAACTACTCTCGATTCACTAATATCAAAACCTATATTAGCTCGGCCATTTACCTTTCGACCGACCGTTCAAAATTGCGCCAAATTCCCTCAATCAAAATTGCGCACCCTTTTCTCTTTGGCATTTAACTGCTCCATTCAAATTCCATAGCACCACCACCACACCCACCCGCCTGCTACCGATTTGATCGGGCTGCTGGTGCTCCCTTGTACCTGCCAGTGTAGGCGGTCCCTCCTCTCTCCTCCCCCCACCTTTCCTGCCATGACAGGCGTGCGCTACAACATCTTGTTCTGAATGTGCACGTAAAACCCTATGACATGACATGACATTTCATTTCGATGAAGACTGAGTTTCCAGTTTGTTTTAGGTTGCGTTTTTACCAAAGAAGGGGCGGGACGTAGCCCAGCGGTAAAGCGCTCACTTGATGTGCGATCGGTTTGGGATCGATCCTTGCTAATAACAGAAAGCTGTAGCAGGTTTTCTCTCTAAGACTGTATGTCAGAATTACTAACTGTTGGACATCCAATAGCCGATGGTTAATAAATCAATGTGCTCTAGTGGTGTAGTTAAACAAAACATTTTTGTATATTCTTTTTGTTTGTACCAATGCAGAGACGTTCCGTGGCAAATTTGAGGAAGGAAGGAAGGAATGTTTTATTTAACGACGCACGCAACACATTTTATTTACGGTTATATGGCGTCGGACATATGGTTAAGGAGCACACAGATAATAAAAGAGGAAACCCGCTGCCGCCACGCAATGGACTACACTTTCTGATTAACAGCAAGGGGTATTTTATATAGAGCATCCCACATACAGGACAGTGCATACAACGGCCTTTGTTTCACCAGGTGTGGAGTACTGGCTGGAACGAGAAAGAGCCCAATGGGCCCACCGACAGGGATCGATCCTTGACCGACCGTGCATCAGGCTGCCTTTCCATTGGTCCGGTTTTACCCGCGCGGCTATTTCTGCCGCTAAGCGGTAAAAATCAAATGCGTTGATTTGCATTGACGTCTTTCCATTGACACGGGTGCTAACCGTGCGGCAAAAGAAAGTCGATCATGTATCGATTTTTTGCCAGCCGTGCGGCTCGAACCGCATGGGGAATCCATAAAATGACGTCATTTTGGGGTATTACCCATGATTACCCATCTCCTGCACTTGTGTGTTTTTATAGCGTTATTTAATTTTCAAGTTTTAGGAGTAGGCATTTTTAGCGTTCTTCGTGCAATGGGTGAGAAAAGTTTACACATGAGAAAATTGAAATTTTAACTGACTTGGTGATCGAAAACCCGGTATTTATTATCAATCCTAAAGTGAATATAAATACCAGATATGGGGCCTAATTCACAAAGCTCTCTTAGGCTCTGCTAGACAACAAAGTATCCTCTTTGAAAGTCTTTTAGCATTGCACTGCGAGATCGCAAAGTTGCGAGAGTTTAGTGAATTAGGCCCCTGAACTAACAATTGCTGGACGACAATCGCAAGAAACGTCCAAGACAATTGGTGCAACAACAACAACAAGAACAACAATAACAATAACAACAATAATAATAATAATAATAATAATAATAATAATAATAATAATAATAATCATAATCATAATCATAATCATAACCATAATCATAATTTAATATTATGCTACTATTATACACGCATATTAATTTGAGGTTGATAAACACAACCATCATAACGAATTAAAATAATATTAAGTTCACTAAACTACGTCTACACGGTATCGGTGACGGATCCGGAAATTTTGCAATGTTTTAACGATTTCAAGTTTGTCAATTAAAAAAATTATTTATTAAAAAAAAAAGTGAATCCGGACCCCCATGTCTCTCTTCTGAATCCGCTTATGTTAACACCCTTTAATATAATATTATATAATATTATCCTCGTTCAATGATGAAAAACGCCGTACAGATACTATAATAACATGAAATGAGTTCAAATTACTGATGTATGCTCACCAACTAACAATAATATTTACCGTGTTCACTTTAGTAACAAAGAATAAAAAATACCTTTTATAGCAAGAATTGTGTTATTTTAAGAGGTAAACTATTGTGTTTTTAAAGTAATTTTTATGATACGGTGGGTTGTTCCGTCCCTCTTACCCATCCCTGCATACGGTCCTGTGGCAGGGGCGTAGCGTGATCTGGACCTGGGGGTGGGGTTCGAATATGAACCAAGTGGACTATTTTGTTTTTGCACCACCAGAAACTCCATATGCATAAACCTGTATGTTTTAGTTCTGAAAGCGGTTTCAGTAAAACAAAATCGGTTCCTCATTATTTTATGTTTCCAAAATATGTGTGTCATTTTACATGTGTTAGCTCTCGTATCTGTGGGGTTGTTTTGTGTGTGTGTGTGTGTGTGGGTGGGTGGGTGTAATTAATTTCAGTTTAGTTTGATGTAAAAAGAAAAGTAGGGTTATGTGTTTTGGAATAGGCCTATAACAAACACAAAAAAAAACCCAACAACTATTTTTGTGTCTAATTTAGAAAACAAACAAATCAATAATATGTAGTAAATTACATAGCATGGGGTGGGAGCGTTCCCTGTGGGAAGGACTTAAGTAATAGTTCAAATCTTGGGGGGGGGGGGGGGGGGGGGGGGGGGGGTTCTGTACAAATTTCATTAGTAATGGATCTTCCTCATTTATTTCAATTTGCATATGGCCGCTTGATTAATTAATGACGTCACATGGAAGAAACCGTGTCATAAGAACGCCTCAATGGAAATGTGCTAGCCGCGCGGGTAGAACCGCGCCAATGGAAAGGCAGCCGCAGGCGAGCGCTTTACCACTGGACTATGTCCCGCAGAATTCGTGCTACATCGTCAAATATTTACGAAGTGAAAACAGCTGCGGCTCCGATTAGTGGTAATATGTGAGATTTATTATTTATTCAAATACTATTATCCATTGCCATCAAACGAAAACATTTTTTAACTTAGTATACAGTTATTATAAAGCTGTGCTGGATACCCCCAACAATGCAACTGCGATTTGTAGCAAAAATGGGAGTTTCTAATAAAAATGTTCACGACATATCTTAAATGGTACGTGGTTGGGAGAGGAAGCCCCCCACCCGGTACAATTTTGTTGCAGGTAGATTACATGTGAGGTGCCACCCTTTTTATTGGTTTACTCTGTGCCTGTGTGTTTCCTCGCCGCTTTTATCAGTGTCGTTAGTAAGTTAACATTATCGGCAATAGGAATTAATTTGGTACATTGGGACCTTTAGAGTCAATGTTGCACAGCAATATTCACTGTGGCATATTTTTCGATACAATTTCCATGTCGGGATATATTCTGTGAAACACAAAATAGGACAGCGTCGATAGCGTTACGTATGTGCTATTTTTAGGAAGTACAGACGCTTGGTTACAGACATGGAAGAAACCAACACAAGTTTGAGTTATCTGTCCTTGAGGCACTTACACTGCGCCTCATTTTGGTGTTTAAGTTCTATATTTAGCTGCTACCTAACATAACGACACGGTAGGTGGTGTCTTGGTACGTACTCATGAAGTCGTAAGACCTGTTATTTTACCATCCATCGGTCCGTCCTTACCCTCAATACCTCCCTCCCTCCAACAATCCGTCCATCCATCCATCCGAAACCAATTCACCATCCATCCATCCACCCATCCATCCATCTATCTATTCTTCCATCCATCCATCCATTCTTCCATCCTTCCATCCATCCATCCACTCATTTCATCAATCCATCCATCCATCCATCCATACATCTATCCTTCCATCCATCAATCCATCCATCCATCCTTCCATTCTTCCATCCATCCATCCATCCATCCTTTCATCTTTCCATCCATCAATGCATCAACTCATCTACACCAAATAGCCGATGTATTTGTTTTTTGTGCTGGGGTATCGTTGAAAATTCATTCATTCATTCCATCCACTTATCCCATCCATCCATCCATCCCTCCACTTATCCCATCCGTCCCTCCATCCATCCCTCCACTCATCCCATGCATCCATCCATCCATCCCTCCATTCATCCCATCCATCCATCCATCCATCCATCCATCCATCCCTCCACTCATCCCATCCATCCATCCATTCATCCCTCCACTCATCCCATGCATCCATCCATCCATCCCTCCATTCATCCCATCCATCCATCCATCCATCCATCCCTCCACTCATCCCATCGATCCATCCATCCATCCCTCCACTCATCCCATCCATCCATCCATCCATCCATCCATCCATCCATCCATCCATCCCTCCACTCATCCCATCCATCCATCCATCCATCCATCCATCCACTCATCCCATCCATCCATCCATCCATCCATCCATCCATCCAGGGGCGGGACGTAGTCCAGTGGTAAAGCGTTCGCTCGATGCGCGGTCGGTCTCGGATCGATCCCCGTCGGTGGGCCCATTGGGCTATTTCTCGTTCCAGCCAGTGCACGACGACTGGTATATCAAAGGCCGTGGTATGTACTACCCTGTCTGTGGGATGATGCATATAAAAGATCCCTTGCGGGTAATCAAAAAGAGTAGCCCATGAAGTGGCGACAGCGGGTTTCCTCTCTCAATATCTGTGTGTCATTAACCATATGTCTGACGCCATATAACCGTAAATACAATGTGTTGAAAGCGTCGTTAAATAAAACATTTCTTTCTTTCTTTCCATCCATCCATCCATCCATCCATCCATCCATCTATTCACTCATCTCATCTCATCTCATCCATCCATCCATCCATCCATCCATCCTGCCTTCCATCCATCATCCATCCATCCATCCATCCATCCATCCTTCCATACATCCATCCATTCATTCATTCATTCATTCATTCATTCATTCATTCATTCATTCATCATTCATTCATTCATTCATTCATTCATTCATTCACTCATCTCTACCATCCATCCATCCATTCACTCATCTCTACCATCCATCCATCCATCCATCCACCCACCCACCCACCCATCCACCCATCCATCCATCCGTCCGTCCATCCATCCATCCATCCATCCATCCATCAACTCTTGCTCTCTCCCTCTCCGTGTTACGTTTCACCTGGTGTGACCTCAAGCTAATTCGTCTTCTGTCGGATCGCTCCATCCATCCACCCATCCATCCATCCATCCATTCATCCATCCACTCTTCCTCTCTCCCTCTCTCCCTCTCTATCTGTTACGTTTCACCTGGTGTGACCTCAAGCTAACTCGTCTTCTGTCGGATCGCCTGCTGCCAAAATACCGGAATAACCAGACCAGCGAAGACACATACATGTAAATAAACAGTGAACTCGCCAAAGAAAGGAAGGTTCTCCAGATGGGAAACTTTCTCGCTTGGAAAATTGCTTCCTCGATACAAGTGGCAAAACGCAGCCAGCAAGTACGCAACTATGGAAAATTAGGTAGTGACCATACACTGACTGAAAAACACATACACCAAGTCAAACAGATACACTGACTGAAAAACACATACACCAAGTCAAACATATACACTGACTGAAAAACACATACACCAAGTCAAACAGATACACTGACTGAAAAACACATACACCAAGTCAAACAGATACACTGACTGAAAAACACATACACCAAGTCAAACATATACACTGACTGAAAAACACATACACCAAGTCAAACAGATACACTGACTGAAAAACACATACACCAAGTCAAACAGATACACTGACTGAAAAACACATACACCAAATCAAACATATACACTGACTGAAAAACAAATACACCAAGTCAAACATATACACTGACTGAAAAACACATACACCAAGTCAAACAGATACACTCACTAAAACACATACACCAAGTCAAACAGATACACTGACTGAAAAACACATACACTGACTGAAAAAACACATACACTGACTGAAAAACACATGCACCAAGTCAAACATATACACTGACTGAAAAACACATACACCAAGTCAAACATATACACTGACTGAAAAACACATACACTGTCTGACTGAAAAACACATACACTGACTGAAAACCACATACATCAAGTCAAACAGATACACTCACTAAAACACGCATATGCTTACTCAAGAACGCAGGCACAACCAAAAACACAAACACTGACTTAAACACACATACACTCGCACTAACACGCAACGTCACTCAAATCACTTACACTGAATGACTGACTGAATGGTTACAAAAAAGAACACGACATGCCGGAAAAACATATACATACATTCACACACACACACACACACACACACACACACACACACACACACACACGAATACATACACACACACAAACGCACACGCACACACTCACACGCTCACAGGCACACTAACACGCACACATACATACACGCACGCGCACATACACGATCACACGCACACACGCAGTCTCTCACATACTTGCACTCACACACAGACATACGCGCGCGCAGACACAAACACACACACACACATAAACGCACACACACACAGACACACACATACAACACACATGCACACAGAGACAGACACACATACGCGCGCGCAGACACAAACACACACACAGACAGACATATACACACACACACACACACACAAACACACACACACACACAGACAATACACATACACACAGAGACAGACACACATACGCGCGCGCAGACACAAACACACACACAGACATACATACACACACACACACACACACACACACACACACATAAACACACAGATACCGAGATAATCAATAATCGGAATAATGTTTGAAAATATTAACATGAAAGTCCATAGCAACATATACAGCCTCTATCTGGTCGTTTTATAAAATAAAGTATTAACGACAATAATTATAACTTCATTTTATACCAGGATACTATAAAGCTGCGAAGAAAACCCCCACGCAAATAGCTACGAAAATAAATAAACCCGTGACATTTCTGCCCTACTGTTCCATCTCCGGAGAAACCCAGCGTAAGGTCAGCATTGCCGTGTTTTCTATCTGGCCGTTATACGATATTACCTCCAACCCGAGAACCAGCCACCTTTTGTTTGTTGCTTTTTTATCCCTCTTCTCATTCACGCACATCTTTAGGCTATTGCTCAGTGTATCTGGCATATTTCCCCTACAAGTGATATTTTTCTTACTCCAGTTCAAACAGCATTCGACATTTGCTCAGATTTCCCCCAGATTCACGTCAAGTCTTAACACACTTTGCGGTTTGAAAGGTGTTCGGTCGTTAGGAAAATAGCACGGGAGCCAAGCAGGACATATCAAAGTTATTACCTCCTACCCGATACAGGTGTAAACATATTAAAGGTGCAGTATCTGATATATATGTATATTTGTTTAATTCTTAGAATAGATAATTCTGGGTTCTTTGGGTTTTATTATTATTAATTATTTTCGGTTGGGTTTTTTGTTTGTTGTTTTGTTTAGGTGTTTTTAGTTTAATTAAAAAAATATTCTGGAACTGTATACTTGAGTACGGTTGCTTAAATGTCAATAAACGTAAAACCGTCACCTCCATTAATCTAATTTGCAAAGTGATCAAATTCTGAAAGTATCTGATCTGAAGAATAACATATACTTTGATTACACTGGATATGTTATACATGTATAATTACAAACTTTCCGAATTTATACGATTTACTGTATTCTGATTGGCTGACGTCACTAAAAAACCAAGCGTTATCCTTCCATAAACCTCATAAAAATACGTCATCACGGAAGACCAAGATCGATTGGAACTATTTTTAGCTGGATGGGCGAGAAGCCCAATGACCCAGTTCGGTGATCGTTTTAAAAATAGAACAAGGAAGTGACCTGTTTTCTCGATTAAAAAAATAAGGGAAACTGGATGAGATATTCATGTTATAAATAAATAAATTTAACAATATATTTTTTATTTGTTTTTATTCTGTTAAAAAAAACCCCCCAAAACATCCAATAGTATGTATACATGTATTCCTACGCTTATTTACAGAACATGGTTGACCGTAAGAACGAAAGAAATTATTTTTGAGTGTTTTAAGGTACACTTCTTGTACTGTTTGTGACTACGCGATTTTATACCATTTGTGACTTTTATACATCGATAAATTCCTAAAAAATTAGAAACAATTCTTATATATATATATATATATATATATATATATATATATATATATATATATATATATATATATATATATGTATATAATAAAATGACTTATTGCAAAACTGAAAATTGTTAAAACGGGAACTGCCTCGGCATACAAAGGTGTTCATTTTATGGATTTCCATAAATCATATACATGTATATAATAAACAAAAAGACGATGGTATATAACTTTAATTAGAAAAAGCGTAGTTTATTAATAGTAATACCCTAGACGTAACCATGCTTCGCACGGGAAACTTTATGTGCGGTAAGGTTGCCGTACACTGAGATTTCCCCTAAAATTACGACCGCCAGTCCTAATCAGTCGTTGCTATAAACACGGCCGCCGTCGAATTCAAAGAGATTATTATACGAGCTTGTGTATCGTACGAACTAACTAATCACGAACGTATCACGAACTAATCTATGGCAAAAGTTATTATATAATAATATAAACGGCAAATTCTTTAGAATCATACACCAGCTGTACCTGTTTTATTTTCTTTATATTTAAATGATTTAGAAGACTACTTATTCAATCATGGATGTGAAGGGCTTTCCCCTATCCCAGATAATCCCGAAAACCCAACTGACGTTGGTCTTCAACTTATCTGTCTGCTATATGCTGATGATACAGCCCTCTTAGCAACAACTGCATCTGACCTACAGCATACGTTAAACACCTTTTATGAATATTGCAAGACATGGAAACTTAAAATTAATATCACTAAAACGAAGGTAATTATTTTTAACGGTACAGCTAAAGACTACAGACATATTTTCAAGATAGGAAACACTGCTTTAGAAAACATTAAAGAGTATAAATATCTAGGAATTACATTTACTAATAAAAATAACTTCCGAATTACAAAGATGAGACTTAAACAACAAGCTACCAAAGCAATGTATTTTGTACTTGCAAAAGCCAAAGAACATTTTCTGTCAGTCGACTGTAAACTTAAAATGTTCGACTCGATGATCCTTCCAGTTTTACTACATGGGTGCGAAATTTGGGGACATGAGAAAACTGATATCTTAAACGCTGTCCAAATGCATTTTTTCAGACATATTTTACCAGTAAAAAAATCGACACCACTATTTATGTTATATGGAGAGCTGGGGAGAATGCCTGTCGAGCTAACTATATACAGACGAATGGTCTGTTATTGGGCACGAATTGTATCGGGGAAACAATCTAAACTATCTTTCTTATTATATAGAGCAATGTTATTAGACCATCTTAGCAATAATACCAATTATAACTGGATCACTACAGTAAAAAAATATCCTGAATAATTTAGGAATGAGCGATGTCTGGCTTTCCCAATCTTTTGTATCAGTTAAGGTCCTCTCTCAACAAATAAAAAATAGACAATATGACCAATATTTACAAACATGGAGTAACGAAATAGAACTCTCATCGAAAGGCACTACATACAGATATTACAAAGAACACCTCAGTCTAGAAAAATATTTTACTATTATCCCTGAAAAGATGTGGACAACTATTTTGAAATTCAGATTATCTAATCACTATTTGCCTATTGAAACTGGACGCTGGAATAACATACCTAAGAAAGACAGGCTATGTAACCTATGTGATGAAATAGACATTGGTGACGAATACCATTATATTTTCGTCTGTAAATATTTTCATGATTCCAGGGTCCAGTTTCTACATCCATATTATTATACACGACCAAATACTTTCAAATTCAAACAACTCATGAACAGTAAACGAATCAGTGTATTAAAGAACTTATCAAAATTAATAAATGTTATTACTAATATCTTTAAACGCTCCCAATGCACCCAAACTAACAGTATTTAAGGATTGTACTGTTTATACTGGAAAATAACTTATTTACTGCATATATTGTCAACCACTATCTTGTCATGTGTATATTGTGAAGTGAATGTGTGTACATATATATACATTTATATTGTAAATCCCAAATTCTTCATGTATATATATATATATATATATATATATATATATATATATATATATATATATATATATATATGTTCCTTTATATTATGTAGCCCTCCTATGCCGTTGCTGAACGGCCAGAGTGTAAATAAATTCTGTTCTGTTCTGTTCTGTCGTCGCGTGCCTGGATCAGATGACACTGTATAGGCCCGACTGCTGCAGTAAACTATTCTTGGTAACTACTGATTTTACGAAACGAGTGGGGTTTTTTTGTATTGTCCGAGCGAGAGCGAGGGTAATACATGGATCCTGACACGACTTTCGTAAAATCAGTACAACTCACACGCGAGTGTAATAAATAGACGCTATTTCATGGTTTGTTTCGAATACATGTCAACGAGTGATGTGTGAAAATATGGTTTTCACAAATCATGATTATTATTTAAAAAAATTATTTTTAAAAAGACGAGACCACAATTTTTATCTACACTAATAAATAATAATAAAAGGACAGAAGATTTTTTTTTTTCGTTTTTTTTTTTTATATATGTATGACACAAAATATCAAAAACCAAACCCGCGTACGATTTTCCCCAGGAATATTATATATATATATATATCACAAGCAAAAACTGACCAAAACGGCCAATTGTTGACCCACCGTCCCCCACCCCAAAAAAACCCCCAAAAAACGAATAAGACAAAAAGAAGAAAATCCACAGAAAGCCCTACAAAACCCCTAGAAAAAACCCACACACAAAAACACATTAAAGAAAAGAAGAAAAAAAACGAAAACACAAACACAAACCCAACACAAAAAAACCCTGAAAACACAAACCACATACAACACCCTCCCAAAAAAAACATCCCAAAAAACCCAACCCCCCCCCAAACCCCCCCACCCCCCCCCACACACACAAAACAACAACAAAACAACAAAACATCCAACGACGACAACAACAAAAAAAACAACAACAAAAACAACAACAACCCACACACACAAAATAAATACCGCCATCAATTATTGTTCGAGGGTTCGATTTTACAACACAAATCTGTGATCTAAGATTAATCCCTCCCACTATCATTATGACGTCATATACATGCTTTTCTCATTGGTTTTTGTTTTTAATCCGTGTTTTGCCAAAACCTCGTGTTGCTAGTTGATCTAATACATGTTACACGGTGCATGCGTCTCGCATGGAGAACGACAAAACGAAATCTAATTTATTTGGTCTAAACAATTCCCTTCACGTTTCAGTGAAAACAACGAAACTCATTAAACAAACACTATCTCTTTTCCTATTTGTTTTGTTGTTGCAAATTCCGAGACAAATGGAATTACAAGATGCCTTGGTAGGTGCGAAAAAGAATATTCGTTTAACGACACCTCAGCACATTACTGGCGGCTATTTGGTGTTTAATGCAAGTGTCAGACTACCAACTGCCAGCACAAAGTTGGCCACGAGTTCTACGACTGTCCATTTGCTAGCCTAAGCGCTCTTACAACTCGATTCTCGTCGTATAACCCATTAAATTTACGGCTATCTGGTGTCTAACGTAACATATGGTTGTAGAGGTAGTACTAAACCAAATAACTTTCGGCTGGGTTAAAGTTCGAGGTGCACTCAACGTTTGATAGAGAAGTGAACACCACAAGTCCTGTGATTGGTGATAAATGTGAGTGTGTTGGTTGTAAAAAGAAATAGTTTCATCTGGGCAACAAAATGTATGCAATTTTATTTCATCTAGTACCACTGTGTCAAGTAGCCTTGTGCTTGAAACATGTATGGGGTAGCTGTAAAAAAGACAACTCGAATTTTGTGCAGACGCTATCAGTTATCTCAGAAATGAGCAGCTTGACCCCATTTTTTTCTGATTCACGTTAAGTGTGAGGGGTGGTAGTATTTTAATCCGTGGCGTTTATGTCCATTGATACGCCGTAGGAAGGAGTTTTAGCCACTCATGTTACTATTGTCGTCTATGGGATTTGATTTGGTAATATACACCCTAGAGGAATATGATCTCAAACGAAGCTTAAGGCGCATATAGACTGGATGCGGCACGTGCGTGCGGTGTGGCTAAAAAAAAAAAAGAGAAAAAGGTGGAACTACATTAGTTTCAACGAGAGCGTCTAGACAGGAAGCGTGCGATGCGTGTGTCTACAAAATGCATGCAGTCAGCCGCAGTGCAATAATCGCAACTAGTGTATATACCTAAAACGCAAGACGCAGACGCAACAGACGTATTTGTCGGACCGCACCGGCCTCGGTGGCGTCGTGGTTAGGCCATCGGTCTACAGGCTGGTAGGTACTGGGTTCGGATCCCAGTCGAGGCATTGGATTTTTAATCCAGATACCCGACTCCAAACTCTGAATGAGTGCTCCGCAAGGCTCAATGGGTAGGTGTAAACCACTTGCACCGACCTGTGATCCATAACTGGTTCAACAAAGGCCTTAGTTTGTGCTATCCTGCCTGTGGGAAGCGCAAATAAAAGATCCCTTGCTGCCTGTCGTAAAAGAGTAGCCTATGTGGCGACAGCGGGTTACCTCTTAAAAACAGTGTCAGAATGACCATATGTTTGACGTCCAATAGCCGATGATAAGATAAAAAATCAATGTGCTCTAGTGGTGTCGTTAAATAAAACAAACTTTACTTTACTTTACATTTCCACCCTGCCATCCACCCATCCATCACTTTGTTCATCCCTTTAGCGATTTCTTGAAATATTTACCTTAAAGATAGCAGCAATATTGAAACGACCCTCAGCTGTTAAAACCTGGAATAAAACCAAAGATGGATCCAAGGGCGGGGATCAGAGGGACCTGCTCCCCTCCCCCAAATTTAAAGAAAAACTTAAGTGCCCCCTTTTTAGCATTGTGTTTACAATTTTTATTTCACGAATGTCATTTAAAAAAATAAATAATAGAAGTCCACTTTTCTGGAGTTGGTCTGTATAGCCTTGTTACCGTTGATTCCCCCACCCTAGAATATTTCCAGGCTCCGCTCTTGAGAACATATTTGACTTTCCTTCACAATGTGTTTAACACAAAGATGGTATCTGCGTGACCTTCAGTACTCTTGACAGACAAAGAATTTACATCTTCCCACACCACGTTTTGCCTTTTTCTTTTACCAATATACAATATATACCCTGCTCAGCGAACCGTCGAAAATCATCAAATATTTCATCAAATCTACCACAACTGTTGCCAGATGCGCACGCGATTTCATATTATGAACATCTACTAAAATTAACTTTTACAACATGCTGAAGATATTTAAAAACAAGATTCACTTTATAGCTGATGAAAATCTTGTTTTTATTGCCCTCGCGTATCATAGACAGTCGATCGCAGTTCCTGACTTGGAGACCTGGTTTTATTAATCGCCAGTGAAAGATCTTCCTAAAGAGGCAGATAGCATCATTGCGATGACGTACTCCTTAAGAACGTTAAGTCTTAACGACGGCAGTTGTTACAACAGCTTGAACGACTGAATGTAGACACACTCGTAAAAATACGTTTGATTTAGTCGTACGTTGATTTGCACTTGGTGTCGTACTTGCTTGCCATACCAAACCGCAAAATAAGGGAGGGAGGGAGAGTGGTGAGAGAGAAAGAGAAAGAGGGAGAGATAGTGTGAGTGTGAGAGAAAAAAAAAAACAGAGACAGAGAGCGAGAGACATGCCCGCGGACAGGCATACACTGAGAAAGATAGGAAATTGAGACTGAGAGACAGGCAGATTGAGACAGACGCAGACAGAGAGAGAGAGAGAGAGAGAGAGAGAGAGAGAGAGAGAGAGAGAGAGAGAGAGAGAGAGAGAGAGAGAGAGAGAGAGAGAGAGAGAGAGAGAGAGAGAGAGAGAGACGGACGGACGGACGGACGGACAGACACGGAGAGAGAGAGAGAGAGAGAGAGAGAGAGAAGGACGGACGGACGGACATAGAGAGAGAGAGAGAAAGACAGGCAGATTGAGAGAGAGAGAGAGAGAGAGAGAGAGAGAGAGACAGACACAGAGACACAGAGACAGAGACGGACGGACGGACGGACAGAGAGAGAAAGACAGGCAGATTGAGAGAGAGAGAGAGAGAGAGAGAGAGAGAGAGAGAGAGAGAGAGAGAGAGACACACACACAGAGAGACAGAGACAGAGACGGACGGACGGACGGACAGAGCGACAGAGAGAGAGAGAGAGAGAGAGAGAGAGAGAGAGAGAGAGAGAGAGAGAGACACCATAAATTGTCGTCGCCAGTGGCCAAAATAATTCTAACCCAATTGACAGATATTCGTAAATAATAATTACACACAAAAATAAATAATAATAAAATAAAACATCCTCATATAAAACAAGTTGTAAACGTCATTAATGCTTGATAATCAATGCTTTCACTTCAATCAACCAAGCCTTAATCATTCAGAGACCACTTTTCTACTTTCGTTTTCCTCAAAAGCAGCACTAATTGGTCATTGCGTTATGGCACTAAACGGCGGATTCATATACTAGTACATTAAAGGATTGAAAGTAAAAAAAAAAAAAAAACCTAATAACCCCACCCCTCCTTGCCAACCCCTCCAACAATAAACAAAAACCAGAGAAACAACAACCCCCCCCAAAAAAAACAAAAAACCCCAAAAAAACAAAAACAACAACAACAAACAAACAAACAATCAACAACTAACCAAAACCGCATACAGCATGATGCAAGAGAAGGAACAAATAATTAAAGACTTGTGACCTAAACAAAACTCGCTTCTGTTAAAATGCCTTTGAAGTTAAATATCATTTACAATGGAAATGAGAATCCTAAAAAAGATGGAAAAAAAAGCCCACATTCTTTCAGCATATCATCATATTTTCGGTGCTAATGTGTTTTACACGCTGGTGTTACCTGTT
>NC_054705.1:46275133-46302633 GCF_016097555.1 Gigantopelta aegis | reverse complement strand
AATCATAATTATATATTAATATGTGTGTGTGTGTGTGTGTGTGTGTGTGTGTGTGTGTGTGTGTGTGTGTGTGATGTGTTATACCAAAAATATTACTATATTTTTAATGTATATGTGTAAAATTTACAAATGACGTACATGTTATAGCTATAATATGATTTACGTAATAAAAATAGCAGTCATATTTTAATTAGTTCGTTTTAAAAACTACAAACCTGTTGTGACGTATGTCTTTGATCGTAATTTCTTTTTTGGCGATTTTGTGCCTCTTTGATATTGCCAACAGCCATTTTTCCGATGACGTTTGCCATATTTTTAATCCTTTCATTTATTTCAATCTGGCATGTTTCTTCGGACACTAGTTGCTCTGTATTATCGTCCGAATCACAGACCACATCAGATGGTAAAGCTGGTTCTCTGTTATAAAGATAATCCATATAATAAAACACATTTTTAGTATATAATTATTATCAATTATAAATTGTATGATACGCAAATAAAGTATTTTTTGTTTTCAACTATAAATGGTTTCCACTTTTATCATCAACACTTCAATCGTCAATCACAGGATAGCTGTACAATATCTAATTATAACAACATTTACTCGTAAAACACTGGAACTATTTTATTTCATTAGCCCAATCACTGGATATGCATTATAAACTTCTCACCTTCCGTACATCAGGAAAAAAGGGGAAAACTTGGTGCTGGCGTGTTTCGACGTGTTATAGCCAAACACAACTTGCAGCAATGTATCCCATTCAGCATCATCATTATCAAGCTTTAACAACATGTTTTCCAGAGTTTGATTAAATCTCTCTGAAATAAATAAAAAATATCAAATTACAACTTTTTAATTTTTCCTTTATTGCACATCAGTTTATTAACAAAAAATTGCAATCAATTACGTTACTGAAACAGGCAAAATGTCGTAGAATTTTTTTTTAAATACTGATGGCTTTAGTTGCATAAATTTACATCGTGGTTTTTTTTATATACTTAACTTTTTTCCACAATATACAAAAATTTTCAAAATTGAGTGCTAAAAGTATTTATAGCCATATGTTGTTCATAGGTTCTACTTTAATTATTTTAATTGCAACATTGTATTATTAATAGTATAATGTAACAATATAGGGTATTAGATTTAACTGTTAATCCGTTACATTGCGGGTGGTATGCAGTGGTACGACGATGTACAATCTTCAGTGCATCTGCAATCCCATCAACCACACTGTTGTTGAATTCTCTTCCCTGGTCACTTATTATTTTTTGTGGGAAACCAAAACTAAAAAATAAATTATACCAATTAAATAAATTAATTAAAAAATACATTAATTATGACTACAGTCAAACCTGCTCAAGCAGCCACCTGTATTAAGCAGCCAGCTGTCTTCAAAGGTCACCTTAATTTTCTCCCAAATGAGCTATTTTAGTACAATATAACCTATATTAAACAGTCACCTTTCTTAAGAGGCCACTTTTTGTTACTCCCATGGGTGGCTGCATAAAACAGGTTTCACTGTATATGTAAATACAACATGTAAGAGAAAAACATATGGTTTAAAATTAATAATTAAAAAAAGAGTTCTTTTTAAAAATAACTTAGCGTTAGATATTATTAAAATTATAATATAATAATTTAAAATTAATTTTACCATAAGAAGAGGTCCAATAACAAGTGTGCGACACCAAATGCTTGTTTAGTAGGCAAAGCTTTTGCTTGTGCCCACTTTGAGTAATAGCAGGTAACGGTGCAAATGTATTTGTTTCCATTGGTAGTTTCCCTCAAAGGGCCAACCAGATCTATGCCAATCTAAAGAAACAATGAAAAGTTAAAATTGAAAACTGCAAACACATTGAATTTTATTATAATTATTACTTTATAATTATATATATTTTTATACAATTTTTTTTTTTAATTGTGAAATCATATATTTTAAAAAATTAAATTATATTTATAAAAACTATTTCTTGTAATTAGGTGGAGGGTCTTTTAAATTATATGTTTTACGTAAAACTTAATACATTTTCAAAACTACAAATGTATGTGTACAAAACGATCTTAATATAAGACAGTAAAGTAGTTTTGTTTTATTTAAAGACGACACAAGAGCACAGTGATATTTTTTTTATCTTATCAGCGGCTGGACGTCATACATATGGTAATTCTGACACATTTTTGAGAGGAAACCCGTTACGGCCACATAGGCTACTCTTTCCGATAAGCAGCAAGGGATCTTTTATATGCACTTTCCCATTAATAATATAAGACAGTATAACTAAAGTATTTTAATAAAATAAAACTTACTGATCGCCAAACTTGAGGCTTTGTAACGGGAATAGGGTGTAAAGGTAGAGCAATTTTATTTTGTTTTCTGTTCACTTTCTGGCACCTCTCGCAGGTTTGAAGGTATCTTTTTACATCTTCTACCAAATTAGGCCACCAATATCTTTTTTCAATCTTATCAAGCGTTTTGTCACGGCCAAAGTGACCACCTAAAATTAAAAAAAAAAAAAAAAAAAAATTAATCTTCATAATACCGTATATATTTTTTAATGATGTAATGTACTATAATGTAATGCATGAATGGATGTTTAACGACATCCTATAAAAAGTGGATGTTAAAAAGATGGTAAGCATAAGAAAAATTATTTATAAAAATATTTCAATACATTAAACAAAAGTAAGGGGCAAATTTTAATTAAATTAAATAGTATACGTGTATGTAATCCGTCTTCCATAAACATAACTTTTCATTCAAATATATTAGTAAATTTAATTTGTGCGTCCGTCTCTATGAATTATAATTTACTTAAACGTATACATATACACATTACAAACAAATGGATATTTTCCTTTACACATTCGCTATAATTAATAATTAATAATTTATTCAATTTAAATGTTACAATTATTAATGTAAACTTAAAATAAGTACATACCCAATGGGCTAGAGTGCATGACATTCATGGCTTCTTCAATTTCCTCAGGTGAAATGAGGACTTTTCGCCAGTTTTCTAGTGTATCTGACGTTGAGTTGGAGTCGGGAATAATATCTGTTGTCGTCTTCCTATTGACTTTATAGTAAAGGGTGCTTTTATCAACCTGGAAGTAATTACAATACATGTGTATCTTAAAATATAGTTTATGTGGTATATTTTGATATTTAGATAATATCATGTGTACTTTCCACATTTAGACATGTTTATTGTTAAAACTATTGATCAAATGGCATACAGACGTTGTAATGAAAGTTTTAAAAAACGGACCCAAAACATTAATAAAATACATTAATAAACATACCCCCACGACTTAGAGTACTAGGATGAAAGTCCCGCCGTACTAAGAGTACAGGAATGAAAGTCCCGCGACTAATAGACTAGGAATGAAAGTCCCACACGGACTTAAGTACTAGGCATGAAAGTCCCACGGACTTAGAGTACTAGGAATGAAAGTCCCGCGGACTAATAGTACTAGGAATGAAAGTCCCGCGGACTAATAGTACTAGGAATGAAAGTCCCACGGACTTAGAGTACTAGGAATGAAAGTCCCACGGACTTAGAGTACTAGGAATGAAAGTCCCACGGACTTAGAGTACTAGGAATGAAAGTCCCGCGGACTAATAGTACTAGGAATGAAAGTCCCGCGGACTAATAGTACTAGGAATGAAAGTCCCGCGGACTAATAGTACTAGGAATGAAAGTCCCGCGGACTAATAGTACTTGAGAGTACTAATAGTAATGAAAGTCCCGCGGACTAGAGACTACTAGGAATGAAAGTCCCGCGGACTAATAGTACTAAGCATGAAAGTCCCAGCGGACTAATAGTACTAGTAATGAAAGTCCCCACGGACTTAGAGTACTAGGAATGAAAGTCCCAATGGACTAGGATTCCGAGGAATAAAAGTCCGACTGAATAAAAATTATAAACAACACAAGTTAAAAAGATAAAATTGTACAAGATAATAACTAATGAGCTTACTTTGTAGTTGACCTTTGCTGTTCTTCGAATGACACGCTGATTTGACTCGCTTGTTCCAGGTTGATAATGTCCATTTTGCAAATAAAAAAATATGTCTGCAACTTGCGGCTTGAAGCGTTTTTCGCAGGTCTCGTCTGACATATTGAATGCACGAACATGCTTTTAGAGTAGCTGCTTTATATGCGTTCGGAAGAAGCAAGATGCACGTTCTGTTTTCATCTTCCAATACAAATATAACATGGTTACAAACATTCAGTCACGTGTTATATCCAAGATTATAAAAATATAACATGGTTACAAACATTCAGTCACGTGTTACAAAAATAAAACATGGTTACAAACATTTCCACGTGTTATGTCCAAGATTATAAAAATATAACATGGTTACAAACATTCAGTCACGTGTTATATCCAAGATTATAAAAAATTAAACAAAAACAACATTTGTCATTAAAAAATAATGCGGCATAGAGATTTGAACCAGCAATAATATTACTGAAGTTGCACTATCTTATCCACTACACTACGAGAGAAGGCTGCCAGACTCTCAAATTTCAATCGTGCCTTGCAGATAACTCGTGCATATTGCCGAAGGTAATATAAATACATCTATTAATATGTCGGACTTGTATTTATGACGGACTTGTAAGTTTGTCACTGCTGTAAAAGGAATTTAAGTCCGATAGGAATACAAGTCCTAGGCTTACTATAAAAAAAAAAAAAACAGAAAAATATGTCCGGAATGCAAGTCTGGGTAGGACTTACATTTGTAGGAATGGAGGTCCGATAGGACTATGCTCGGTTCCTACGGACTTGCATTCCTTTTACACCGGTCTCGGTGGCGTCGTGGTTAGGCCATCGGTCTACAGGCTGGTAGGTACGGTTCGGATCCCAGTCGAGGCATGGGATTTTTAATCCAGATACCGACTCCAAACCCTAAGTGAGTGCTCCGCAAGGCTCAATGGGTTGGTGTAAAACCACTTGCACCGACCAGTGATCCATAACTGGTTCAACAAAGGCCATGGTTTGTGCTATCCTGCCTGTGGGAAGCGCAAATAAAAGATCCCTTGTTGCTAATCGGAAAGAGTAACCTATAAAGTGGCGACAGCGGGTTTCCTCTCAAAATCTGTGTGGTCTTTAACCATATGTCTGACGCCATATAACCGTAAATAAAATGTGTTGAGTGTAAGTGTCAGAATTACCAAATATTTGACATCCAGTAGCCAATGATTAATTAATCAATGTGCTCCAGTGGTGTCGTTAAACAAAACAAACGTTGTGAAATAAGAGTTAGCTGGAAACAAAAGACATTTACATTGATTAATCGTCGGCTTTTGAGCTGTAAAACATTTAGTAATTTACACATATAGTATTCGAGAGGAAACCCGCTACAATTTTCCGTTAGTAACAAGCGATCTTTTATAATATGTACCATCCCACAGACTGGTATACCAGTCGTGATACTGGTAGCCTAATGGGCCCACCGATGGGAATCGAGCCTAGTGGAATAACATACCACCGTGAGGATTCGATCCTCCAACCCGAGCACCCCAGGTGTGCACTTTACTCGACTCAGCTAATCTCGCCCCTGACAAATATTTATTAATGTTTTTTAGTATTTTTCAGTCCAAAAAAAAAAGCGAAAAAACAAAAAACAAAAACAACAAAAAACGGCTGTCTACGTCTAATTATTACCACGATATAATTCTGACAATTTAAGCATGAGTTGCAAGAAATCCTGTAATCAGCCAAAGCAAATAAGCAGGCAATAATTTATCATGCTTTAGATATTTAAAAGGCACCAGGGTTGTGAGTTTAAAGTATGCACTTGTTTTTTAAAAAGCTGAAGACACCATCAAACCAATAGGGCGACAAGTGGGGGGCACAAAGACAGTACAGGGAACGTAGGGACCTGAAAAAGGTTTCTAACATGGTTAGATCCTATTGACAACGAGGGTGTGGAAGAGGAGGAAAGAGAGGAAGAAGGAGGGGGATGTGAGGAGAGGAGGGAGGAAGAAGGGGAGAAAGAAGGGAAAAAGGGGAAGGAAGGGAGGGAAGGAGAGGGGGGAGAAGGGGGGGGGGGAGGGGAGGAGGGGGGGGGGGGGAAGAGGGGAGAGGTGGGGGAGGGGGGGGGAGGAAAGGGAAAGGAAAAAGGGAGGGAGAGGGAGGAAGGGGAAAAAAGGAAGGAGGAAAAAGAAAAAAAGAGAAAAAAGGAAGAAAAGGGGGAAAGGGGGAGGGGGGGAGGGGGAGAAAGGGGGGGAGGGGGAAAAAAGAAAAAAGGGGGGAGAGAAAAAGAGGGGGGGGGGGGGAAGAAAGGGAAGGGGGGGGGAAGAAAGAAAGGAAGGGAAAAGGAGGAAGAGGAAAAGGGGAGAGGGGGGGGGGGGAAGAAAAAAAAGGGGGGAGAAGAAGGGGAAGGGGGGAAAGGAAGAAGGGGGGGGAGAAAAGAAGGGAAAAAGGGAGGGGGAAAGGGAAGGAAAAGGAAAGGAAGGAAAAAGAGGGAAAGGGGGGAAGGGGGGAGAAGAGGGAGAAAAAGGAGAGAAGGAGGGAAAAAGGGGAGAAAAAAGGAGGGGAAAAAAGAGGGAGAGGGAAAAGGGAGAAAAGGGGAAAAAAGGGGGGGGAGAAGGAGGAAGGGGAGGAGGAAAGAAGAAGAAAGAAAAGAAAAGAAAAGGGGAGGAAGGAAGAGGGGAAGGGGGAGGGAAGGAGAGAAGAAAAGAGAGGGAGGAGGGAAAAAAAAGAGAGGGGAGGGGAAGGAAAAGGAAAGGGGAAGAAAAAAAAAAAGAAGGAAAAAAAAAGAGGAAGAAAAGGGGGGGGGGGGGAAAGAGGAGAGAGGGAAGAGGAAAGGGGAAAGGAAAAAAGAAAGAGGAAGTGGGAGAAAGGGGGAGGGAGGGAAGGGAAGGAGGAGGGAAAAGGAACGAAAAAAGGGGAAGGGAAAAAAGGGGGAAGGGGGGAAAAAGGGGGGGAAAGAGGAAAGAAAAAAGGGAGGAGGGAGGGGGGGGAAAGAGAGGGAAAGGAAGGAGGAAAAAAAGAGGGGGGAGAGGGGAAAAAAGAAGGAAAAGGGAAAAAATGAAAGAAAAGGAGAAGAGAGAAGGGGGGAAAGGGGGAGAGGGAGGAGAAGGGGAAGAAAAAAAAGAGGAAAAAAAAGGGAAAAGGAAAAGAAGGAGGAGGAAAGGGAAAAAGAAAAAGGTGGGAGAAAAAAAAAGGGAGAGAAAAGGGGGAAAGGGGGAAAAAGAGAAAGAGAAAAAAAAAAAAAGAGGGGGAAAAAAGAGGAGGGGAGAAAAGGGGAAAAGAAAAAAAAAAAGGAGGGAGAGAAAAAAGGAAAATGGGGGGGAAAAAGGGGAAAGGAGAAAAGGAAGGAAAAAAAGAAGGGGAAGGGGGGGGAAGAAGAGGGGGGGAAGAAAAAAAAAAGGAAGGAAAAAGAAAGGGGGAAGGGGGGAAAGAAGGAAAAAGGGAGAAAAAGGAAAGAAAGGGAAAAAGGGGAAGGGGAGGGAAAGAGAAAGGGGGAAAGGGGGAGAAAAAAAAAAAGGGAAAGGAGAAAAAGGGAAAAAAAAGGAAAAAAAAAAAAAAAAAGGGGGGGGAAAAAATGGAAAAGGGGGGAAGGAAAGGGGAAAAAAAAAGAAAAAAAGAAAGATGGGGGGGGGGAGAAAAAAAAAAAAAGGGGGGGAGGGGGGAAGAAGGAAGGGGGAAAGGGGAAAAGAAGGGGAAAAAAGAAAAAGAAAAGAGAGAGAGGGAAGGAAGGGAAGGGAGAGGAAAAGGGGAAAAAGGAAAAGGGAAGGAGAAGGAAAGAAGAAAAGGGGGGGGGGGAGAAAGAAAAAAAAAAAGAAGAAAAAGGGGGAAAAAAGGGGGAAAAAGGGGGGGGGGGGGGGAAAAGGGAAAGAAGGGGGGGGGGAAGGAAAGGGAAAGGGGGGGGATAAGAGGAAGTGAAAAAAAAGGGGAAAAGGGAAAGGGGAAAAGAAGGAGAGGGGGAAAAGGGGGAAAAGGGAAAGGGGAGGGGGGGGGGGAGGAAAAAAAAGAAAAAAAAGAAAAGGAAAAAAAGGGAAAGGGGGGGGGGGGAGGGAAAAAAAAAAGAAGGGGAGGAGGGGGAAGGAGGGAAAAGGGAAGGGGGAAAGGAAAAAGAGGGGGGGGGGAAAGAAAAAGGAGGAAGAAAAAAAGAGGGGGGAAAAGGGAGGGAAAGGGAGAAGAGAGGGGGAAAAAAAGGGGAAAAGGAAAGAAAAAAGGAGAAGGAAAGGAAAAGAGGAAAGGAAAGAGGAAGGGGGAAGAGGAAGGGGGGAGGGAAGGAAAAAGGGAAAAAGGGAAAAAAAAAGGAAGGGGGAAAAAGGGAAAGAAAAGAGGAAAGGGAAAAAAAAGAAGGAAAAAAGGGGAAAGGAGAAAAAGAAAAAAAAAAAGAGAGGGGGGGAAGGAAAGGAATGAAAAGAAGGAAGAGGGAAGATGGAAAAGGAGAAAATGGAGAAAGGGGGAAGGAGGGAAGGAAAAAAGGGGAGAAAGAAGGAAGGAAAGAGAAAAGGGGAAAAAGGAAGGAGGAAGGGGGAAAAGAGGAAAAGGGAAGGAAGGGAGGAGAAAGAAAAATGGGAAAAGAGGGAGGAAGAAAAGGGAGGAAAAGAGGAAAGGAAAGAGGAAAGGAGGGAGGGGAGAAGGAGAGGGAAGGGGAAAAAGGAAGAAAGAAAAAAGGGAAAAAGGGAGAAGAGGGAAGGGGGAAGAAGGAAAGGGGGGGGGAGATGAAGAAAGAAAGGAAAGAGGGAAAAAAGAAAAAAAAAAGGGGGGGAAAAAAAGAAAGAGGAGAAGGGGAAGGGGGAAGGGAGATGAAGAGGGAGGGGAAGAAAGAAGAAAGGGGGAAAAAGGAAAAAGAAAGGAAAAAGAAGAGGGGGAAAGAAGGAAGGGAGGGGGGAAAAGGGGAAAAAGGAAAGAAGAGGGGGGAAAAGGAAAAGAAGGAAAGGGAAAAGAAGAGGAAGAAAAAAAAGGGGAGAAAAAGAAAGAGGGGGTAAAAAGGGAAAAAGAGAAGAAGGAGGGGGAGGGAAAAAAGGGAAGGGAAGAGAAAGAAAAAAAAGAAGGGGGGAAGGAAGGGGAGGAGAGGAAAAAAAGGAAGAGAGGAAAAAAAGGAAGGGGAAGGGAAAAAAAAAGGGGAAGGAAAGAGGGGGGAAGGGGAAAAAGGAGGAGGAGGGGGAGAAGAGAGAAAGGGGGGGGAAAGGGGGAGAGGAAGAAGGGGGAAGGAGGGGAAAGAAATGAAAGGGGAAGGAAAGGAATGGGGGGGGGGAAAGGGGAGGGGGGGAGGGGGGAAAGGAAGGAGGGAAAAGGGAAAGAAAAAATGGAAAGGAAAAAGGGGGGGGGGGAAAAGAGGGGGGGAGGGGGGTGGGAGGAGGGAGGAAAGAGAAAGGAAGAAAAAGGGGAAAAAAAAAAGGAGGGAGGGGGAAGAAGGAAAAGAAAAGGATAAAGAGGGGGGAGGGAGGAGGGGGGGGGAAAAGGGAAAAGGGGGAGAGGGAGGGGAGGGAAGGAAATGGGGGGAAGAGGGGGAAGAAAGGAAAAAGGGAATAAAGAAAGAAGGGGGGAGGGAGAAAAAGGAGGAAAGAGAAAAGAGAAAAGGGGGGAAAGGAAAGGAGGAAAAAGGGGGGAGAAAGAAAAAAGAGGGGGAAAGAAAGGGGGGAAAAAGGAAAGGAAGGGGGGGAGGGGGGGGGAAAAATAGAAAGGGGAGGGAAAGAGGGGGAGAGGGAAGAGGGAGGGAATGGGGGGGGGGGGGAAAGGGAGGGAGGGAAAAAAAAAGGGAAAAAAAGGAAAGGAGGAAGGAAGGGAAGAGGTGGGAGGAAGGGAGGAAAAGGGAGGAGAAGGGAAAGGGGGAGGAAGAAAAAGGGGGAAGAGGGGAAGGGAGAAAAGGGGGAAAAAAAGGGGGAGAGAAAAGGGAAGGGGGGAGGGGGGAGGGAAAGGGGGGAGGGGAGGGAAAAGGGGGGGGGAAGAAAAAACAAGGGGAAAAAGGAAAAGGGGGGGAGGGAAGGGGTGGGAGGGGGGGGAGAGAGGGGGGGGGAAGGAAAAAAAAAGGAAAGGGAGGAAGGGGGGGAGGGGAAGTGGGAAGTAGGGAAAGAAAGAAGGGAGAAAAGGAAAAAGGGGAGGGGGGAGAAAAGAGAAAAGAAAAGGGGGGGAAAAAAACAAGGGAAGAGGAAAAAATGGGGAGGAGAAGGGAGGGGGGAAAGGGGAAAAGGGAGTAAGGGAAGGAAGGGGGAGGGGAAAGAAATAATAGGGAAAGAAGGGGAAAGAAGGGGGGGAAAAGGGGAAGAGGGGTAAAGGGAAAGGGGGATGGGAGGAAGGGAAGAAGGATAAACAGTTCCAAGGAAGGGAGAAGGAAAGGAAAGAAAGGGGAGGGGGAAAGGGAAGGAGGAAGGGAGAAAAGGAGGGAAAACGGAGGGGGAAAGGGGGGAGGTGAAAAGGGGGAGAAAAAGAGGGGGAAAATCTCTTTGGGGGAGGAAAAGAGGGGAGGGGGAGGACAAAGGAAGGAGGAAAAGGGGGGAAAAGGGGGGAATATTCCAAGGAAAAAATTCTCACAGAAAGAAAAAAAAAAAAAAAAAAAAAAAAAAAAAAAAAAAAAAAAAAGAAAGGCTCTGAAAAAAAGAGAAGGAGGGGAGAAATATTGTTGGAAACCTCGGAAAAAAAAGAGGGGAGGGTTAGAGGGGGGGGGGAAAGGTTTGGGGGGGGGAAGGGGGTTGGGGGGGGGGAAGGAGGAAGAAAAATAGAGGGGAAGTGGTAGGGAGGGAAGGGAAAGGGGGGGGGGAGAAAGGAAAGAGAGAATTAGGAAAGTATTTCTCTAGGGGGAGGGGAAGGAGGCAGAGAGTTTAGGTTTGAAACAAAGGCTTGGGGAAGAGGAAGAGAAAAAGAGTAAAGAACTCGTCAACAAAGAAAGAAGAAAAAAGAAAAATCTAAGGGAATTTTACAGGAGAAAAAGGGGTAGGGGGGGGAACGAGGGATAAAAGAGCATCAAGAAGTCGAAGGAGAGAGGAATAATACAGGGAAGAAAAAAAAAGGGGGAGTATGTAGAAAGGGAAAAAGCAAGAAGGAAAAAGGGAAGAAAAGAAAATAGAAACGGTAAGGGAGAAGGAGAGAAGAGGGAAAGAAGGAGGGGGGGAGGAGACAAGGAGAGAGAAGGGGGAGGGGAGGAAAGGAAAAGAGAAAGAGGGGGAGGGAAGGAGGAGAGGTAGTGAGAGGGAGAGAGAAAAGAAGAGAGAGAGAGAGAGAGAGAGAGAGAGCGCCCCTACGGTGCTCCAAAATGTACTACGGACCAGCAAAGAACAACAAACCACAGCATGCATATCTAACAAAGGAAATGTTTTATTTAACGACGCACTTAACACATTTTATTTACGGTTATATGGCGTCGGGACGACACAGATATTAAAAGAGAAAACCCGCTGTTGCCAGTTCATGGGCTACTCTTTTCGATTACCAGCAAGAGATCTTTTACATGCATCATCGCACAGACAGGACAGTACAAGCCACGGCGTTAGTTACACCAGTTGTGGAGCACTGGCTGGAACGAGAAATAGCCCAAATGCTGATCATATCAAGAACAGCAAAAGCAAATTCACCTATAAACGTATTAATAACAAAGTATAAGAATATGTTAATAAGCACACTTTTAGTCTCCTGGGGTCTCATGCATGAACCGAGACAACCGAAAGTCTCAAACAAGTCATTGTCCCGGACTATATACGTCAAGTCTTTGGCCGTCGTCAGATTTCTATGCATGGACCCGACGTACGACTACGACAACGAAGTTCGAGACTTTAGCACGATTGTCACAGCGTTCGCTGTATTTCTATTTACGAAGTAGGAAATCCCAAGAATTTTCTTGCACTGAAACACTCCAATATATAAACTATAACATTGCAAGAAATAATAGAAAACGTTTTTGACATCACACTGATTTTGTATTTATAATGGAACTACTCTCTGCAATGTTTATTGTGGTGAGTATTGCTAATAAAGGTAATGTCGTGGGTGACCATGGTGGCACTGTAGCACAAATTATTAATAAGGTGAGAAAATATGAAGAAAGCTGGGGGGTTTAAATCAGAGAAACTAGTGTTTCGCAGCAACATGTCTGTTACTTTATAATCGTGATTAATTTTTTTACTCCATCACAAGATTATGGGCCACGCTATTTAAAAATCTTAGATTTGCGCCTGCCAATTAAACCATACCTGTAAATCGCCAATTCTGTTTTTAATTTCCCCTTTACGTAACATCGAATTAAGGCAATCGAATACACCCTAATGACTGGTATATCAAAAGCCGTGGTATGTGCTGTCATGTCTGTGGGGAAATGCATATAAACGATCCTTGCTGCTAATGGAAAAATGTAGCGGGTTTCCTTTAAGACTACTAGTAAAAACATGACAAAATGTTTGACATGCAATAACCGATGATTAATAAACAAAAGTACTCTAGTGGTGTCGTTAAATAAAACTTTTTTTCTTCTTCGTATTTTACGCGAATAAGATTTGTATGACTCATAGTGTAGAACCGACATCGGATATTGGTACTATCGTAGCTATAATCTTGCTGCATATCTTGACACCACGATTCAACTATGGTAATAAAATGTTAAATTTTAACATATAATTTAAAGTTATAACTGATAATAAAACAATTATAGACCTGTATTTAAGACTTTTAACAAACAAGTACTGCCACTATTAATTCTGAATAATAAATTCAAACATCGTTCGAAATTGCAAAAATAACAATAACGGTCGTAATTAAAAACTTGAATGAAAGAAATACGTAATTATGTGTCACGGGGATTCTATAATACCCGTAACTGAATAAAACACGATTGTCCAAAATCTCTCCTAACTGTATATCTATTAGATCTCTCTGTAACGGGCAGTTCAAAACCGCTTTGGCTCGTCTAGGTATGATCAGAGATACGATCTTATATAAAGTATATATTGTTATAGCACGTTTAGTTCACTAGAAAACACAACAAAAACACAATACACTTTGGAATCTGTATTAACCTACGCTGACAAATGTACAGCCGCAGTAGTTAATTAATAACAACAATAATAACAACCCAGAACTGATCACTTAATTAGTTAATCTCTAGGTGTCTAGTTTACACAATATGCTAATCACTTCACCGTGACACAACACCCACACGTGTAATAATTGACAAACGCTTCCAGGGGAACTTAATTAATAAAGGAATTACAGCTCTATTCCTAACTGGTTAATTTTTAATTAACCCTAACTACTCATTCAGTAACCTGTAACACAGAATTAATACTGGTACCTATCACAATAAAGACAATAACCTACAGTTTACCTAGGTCTTCTAGGATGACTGGCTAAGCTTTATATTACCAAATACTCGTATAAATTTAGAACAAAAAGTCTACGATTTACTTCGTCAGATGACCGAAGGCACTGTCTAAAGAATATTGGTATAATACAGTATTAAAATATTTAAAGTCACATCAATCACATCAAGGTTATACAACAGAGCAGAAATAAAATATTTACCAAAGTCCAATCGGACTAACGTTCCCCCGGGATACCTTCCTATCGTTCTGTCCTTTTTGCTTCTCCCCGATATCTCTAAACCCTAGCTGTTTATTATAAAATCAGAATATCGCCTGGGGGTACAAGGCGGTCCTCCCCCTATCAAGTGATATATCCCCAACTCCCAGAGACGCATTTTTCTCTTTGATCGCCAAACTTACTGACGCCTTGGTCGCCAAAATCACGGTCGTCGAAACCGCACTCGCAGAGGTATTACGTAACTACTCGCCACATGGCCTCCACACCTGCTCTGGGTGTGTATTAGAAAATCTCGATGACCGTCGCGCAAAAGTATTACGTAACAAGTTGCCCACCTGCCTAAGTGCAATTTGGAACTGCACACGGCCTTCTAAAACAATTAATATCGCCACAGGCGAAAACAAAATTAAGAGCATGTACCGTCACATTATGCTTAATGTGTTCTGCAATGTTAAAGTTATATGAACCTGTATCGACTTGATTAATAATAAGTGACACCCAACAGTAAGTCATTAATAAAGAAAAAACTTTAGTAATTATTTTGACTACTTGTGTTAGCAAGATTTGTCGTTACGACAGTATCAATATCCATTGTCGGTTCCACACAATGATTGTTATAATATACCAAATATAAACCTTTTGTTCAAATTGAAAGGGCTCTGGGCACAGATGATCTTTTTCGAAACGTTTTTCACATACAGTTTTTGAGTGGAAGTTTGTAAACCACGATGTGTGCGGAATATCGCCCATCATGCTGCTAATTAGTTGTGGCTCGTAGTAACAATATGTGAAATGTAAGGCACATGCTATTATGTTGAGGTAGAGCGGGAGAGACAAACGATTTGTTTGTTTCATTTATGTATTTGTAGGACCAAAAAGTTAATAATTCGGGTGGTAGACGGGAGTCACAGGCCTCCGGTTCCTATTGACATGTAGTTGATAAATTATATACCGGTACAACCGAAAATTATGATACATTTGATCGACATTATATACGTCCCATTGGCGGGCCCAGAGGGCTTCCGTTTTAAGTGTCCTTTTTAAATTCATCACCCACAATGCACAACACTCAACTGTTATGAAAACACGTCTCTGGGTATCTTTTTTTCAACAATTTCCGGTGAACATGTCCCCAAACCCGCATAAAGATCTTGCACTCTTTGGGAGGTCGGATAATTTGCCATCGACAAAACGAAATTGCCCTTTTTATAATTTTGTGAGGCCCCTCCCCCTTTTACAAAATGCTGGATCTGCCCCTGCGTCCAAAATAATGGTATACATTCAGTTAACCCTAATCGCAAGTCTATAAAACACATCAGTGCAACGTCAGCTATACTGAATGTAACCGGTTGTCAGAAACTATTGTATTTACGCCTGGGTTGTAGCAGGTCCAAAATTCGAGCGATTTCGTCCCTCCAATAGTCCCAGACTTTGGCTTGTCTTCATTCATGCATTCTGACTTTCATGAGAAAGTTTCGGCGTTCGCAAATAGTCCGAGACAACGTCATTGTCTCGATTCATGCATTAGACCCCCTTCAGTTATGTAAGGCTTTTGTATTGCTAATATCCCGTTTTACAGTATCATGTTAAGCCTATCTTTTATCGTAATAGTGAATACTATGCATGTGTGTGCATACGTCAGTGTGCGTTTCTCGCGCCCTTTGTGCTCCATTGCGTTTATCTCTGTCTTCATCTCTGTTACTTAACCATATGTCTGACGCCATACAACCGTAAATAAAATGTGTTGAGTGCGTCGTTAAATAAAACATTTCCTTCCTTCTTCATCCCTTTTACTCCATACGTCCGCGTCTCTCTCTCTCTCTCTCTCTCTCTCTCTCTCTCTCTCTCTCTCTCTCTCTCTCTCTCTCTCTCTCTCTCATACACATCAACACAAACACGCACATACAAACACTCCCCACACACACGCGCGCGCGCACACACACTCAAACACACACTCTCATACACACACACACACACACGCACACGCACACGCGCGCATACACACACATACATACACTCGCACATGCATATGTATAATATATATTATTTAATAAATGCATTATATACGAGGGTATAGTATTAATTATGTATCGTTTATGTATATATATAATAATACCATATACAGTCATGATACAGGGAACCCAACCTTGACGTAGCTTACGTTTCTGGGGACAATAACAATTTAAAAAAGGGGGGAAAAACCCATGCAGAGCAAGAATCAACAAGGAAGGAATGCCTGAAAAGGCAGGAGCGACTGTGTGGTGTTTCTAGGTGTGGTGGTAGTGGTGGTGGTGTGACGTCAGTGAAGTACACCTATTGCATTCCAAAGTACACTAAATACATTATATAAAAAAGTTTGTTTTGTTTAACGACACCCAACATTTAATAATTCTGACTCGTAGTCATCAGTAGAAAACCCGATACATTTTTCCTAATGCAGCAAGGGAACTTTTATATGCACTTTCCCACAGACAGGAAAACACATACCACGGCCTTTGTCCAGTTGTGGTGCACTAGTTGGAACGAGAAAAAAACCAATCGGTTGAATGGGTCCACCGAGGTGGTTCGATCCTGCGACGCAAGCACCTCAAGCGAGCACTCAACCCATTGAGCTAAATCCCAGCCACATTATATAACGCATTCCCATTGTACGTTGGATTTCGAGGGAGGGAGTATGTACCTGTGCATTCCCCCCCCCCCCCCCCCCCCCCCCCCCCCCCCCCCCAGATTCGCGCCTGAAGGTTTTGCAAACAGTAACAAGGGGTAGATTGGAAAACTAAAACGCCCACCGAAAAGAATCGATCCTGTGAGCAAGCACAGGTTATTTGAGATTTTGTACCGGTTGGCTAAACTTAACAACATATATATGTTACAGGAAATATGTGTTATCAGGAAATAGGTATAATTCCTGAAACTTTCACAAAATATGTGTAATGTCTGATTCACTCAGGAAACCCCTGCGCGTGCTGTAACCTCACCGTGGTGCAGGGGTGTAACATTCTCTTTGAGAATGGCCAATACAGCACAAATTGAAGTTTAGAGTAAAATTCGGTGTCCGTAAAATTCTGTGATATTTGTATTTTTGCACAGTTCTTTACACTGTTTTTGTTTAAACCTTGGATTTTTATATTGATGTTGATCATCACTTTATTTATTTGCATTACCATAGTTTGACACCCAATAGCCGATGTATTTTTCGTGCTGGGGTGTCGTTAAACATTCATTCATTCATTCATTCATTCATTCACTCAGGAAATATGTGTAATTCTTGGAATTTTCAGGAAATACACATATCCTGAAATCCGATGGTGAAAATTATACATATTTCCTAAAATCGTTCTGGTGAGAAGACCAATAGTTTCTAAAGGCATATTGTCACAGACCACTGACCTAATTAAAGGCATATTGTCACAGACCACTGACCTATTTAATGGTCTAACAAAATATTACCTGAACAAAAATAATTTGATTTGTCCCAAAATGTACTTTATTCAACCATCTTTATAACCACCACACTCCATTTATTAATGACATTTTGTAAAAAATAATTGAATTATGGCAATGGTCCATAATTAAACAAATAAAATTGTCGAGCGGGATGGCATGGATTTCACTCCATCATGGTTCAGTTAAGGTGATGCGATAGCTAGATTTGGTTTCAAACAATTAATGTAATTTTTATTTATTATCCATTTATAGAGAAATAAGGTCCTTAAATCCGTGACAGTATGCCTTTAAAGAGTGGTTTGCATCATGTCTGGCATGAAATGACAACAGCAATATGTTTCAAAACTAAAATACATTTTTATTGAAACATCATTTTAAAACGGAAACATAGCACATATTTATATTTCAAGACAGTACATATAGGAATGTCTGGGTTAGGTCAAACTCAAGTGTTTTGTTTACTAATCTCTTTCGCACAACGTTAATGAGGAAGCCATCTCAGGATTTGTCACAGCTAAATCTGTAGGTATGTTTGAAGTAATTAACAAGCCTTCTTCCACAAGATGAAGTATTCTCTCTCTTGTGTTTTGTTAACAAATTGCTACTTTACATCGAATACTGCTCTTTGATTACTATGGGTTTACTCTTCACTGGCCCAAGAGAATGCTGTCAGGAAATATGTATAATTTTCACCATCAGATTTCAGGAAATATGTGTAATACCTGGAATTTTCAGGAATTACACATATTTCCTGAGTGAATCAGACATTACACATATTTTCAGAAATTTTCAGGAATTATACATATTTCCTGATAATACATATTTCCTGTAACATATACACAAGTAGAGAAAGTCTATGTTCACATTCAACAGAAAATAGCCGTACGAAAGTCTACGTTAGCACTTCTTCAGAAATGTTCATTGGTCTCCTAAAATGTGTTCACTCTCCTTCCATATCTGTCTGAGCGGTTTTCTCTCCAAACATTGGCCTCTCCTTCTGTTTAGACAGTCAAAGCGAAATCCTAAAAATATAAACATTTTAACATATGCCTTCCTTTACACAAAAACTTTTATTTGAAGTTTACACTGCTTTATACTGCACAATACACTGCTTTATACTGCACGATTTCCGTAATGTAGCAGAATATTTTTTGAAACGTAATAGGTGGATGTATTCTTTTGTTGTATTGGTTTTTATTAATATATTTTAATTTAACATTAATTAAAAATGATTATCAAAAACACCACAATCCAAGTAAAACAGATAAAAAAGGAAAGGAAAACAGCAAAAGATAAATAGCAAAAAACAAAAAGAGCAAACGTAAGAAAAACATTTCACGGGCATCACCCCTACAAATAATAAGAATAAATAAGTTAATAAATAAATTTAATGTATGTAGGTATATATTTTAACATGGTAGAATTTATTCGATAAATAGACTATCAAAATGTGCCTAAAGTCTTCATTAGAAATTAATAATTATAAACACACACACACACACGCACACACACACACACACACACAGAGAGAGAGAGAGAGAGAGAGAGAGAGAGAGAGAGAGAGAGAGAGAGAGAGAGAGAGAGAGAGAGAGAGAGAGAGAGAGAGAGAGAGAGACACACAGACACACACAGACACACACACACAACACAAACACACAGACAGACACACACACAGACATACACACACAAACAAACACAAACACACAGACATACACACAGACATAGACACACACATACACACATACACACAAACACACACACGCACACACAAACACAGACACACACGCAAACACAGATACACACACAAACACACATACGCACACACAGACACGCACACACAAACACACACACACACACACGCACACATACACACAAAACCACAGACAGAAACACACAGACATACACACAGACACACACAAACACAGAGACAGACACACACATACACATACACACGCAGACACATACACACAAACACAGAGACACACACACAGACACATACAGACACACACTCAGACACACACACACACACACATACACACACAGACAGACACAAACACAAACACACACACTCAAAACACACACACACACACATATTAACACACACATACAGATAAATACACAGACGCACGTACTCACACACACACACACACACACACACACACACATACACACAGAGACACACACACACAGACAGACACACACACACACTTTCTGAGACAGATACACTAACAAAAACTAAAGGGTTTCAAGCTGAAATTTAAAAAAAAAGAGAAAAGTAAATCAATATTTGCGTTTGTCTTGCTATTCAGTATACGTACACAAACACTCACCACTTAAAGTAACCTCCAAGCTATTCAGTCTACTCACACAAACACTCACCACTTTAAGTAACCTCCAAGCTATTCAGTCTACTCACACAAACACTCACCACTTTAAGTAACCTCCAAGCTGTTCAGTCTACTCACACAAACACTCACCACTTTAAAGTAACCTCCAAGCTGTTCAGTCTACTCACACAAACACTCACCACTTAAAGTAACCTCCAAGTTGTTCAGTCTACTCACACAAACACTCACCACTTAAAAGCTGTTCAACCTCCACGTAAAGTTCCAAGTTCAGTCTACTCACACAAACACTCGCCACGTAAAGTAACCTCCAAGCTGTTCAGTCTACTCACACAAACACTCACCACTTTAAGTAACCTCCAAGCTGTTCAGTCTACTCACACAAACACTCGCCACTTAAAGTAACCTCCAAGTTGTTCAGTCTACTCACACCAACACTCACCACGTAAAGTAATCTCCAAGTTTTTCAGTCTACTCACACAAACACTCACCACTTTAAGTAACCTCCCAGCTGTTCAGTCTACTCACACAAACACTCGCCACGTAAAGTAACCTCCAAGCTGTTCAGTATACGTACACAAACACTCAGCACGTAAAGTAAGCTCCAAGCTGTTCAGTATACGTACACAAACACTGACCACTTTAAGTAACCTCCAAGCTGTTCAGTCTACTCACACAAACACTCGCCACTTTAAGTAACCTCCAAGCGAATGAAGATGTTCCAACATGTTTACGGTGTACTTAATACCTGTAACATTACTACCGTTACTTAATACCTGTAACATTACTACCGTTACTTAATACCTGTAACATTACTACCGTTCGTTATCTGGTCATTTTATTTGAGGTGCTAACTCACTATTCGTCAGTGTTTAATCACAGTCTTTCTGTTTTTGTTATGGCATACGACCACATTTTTTGTACTACGACGTCATAAAAGCAGTATGTTGAACCATAAAAATGTCACTTCCTAATTACGGAATTACATTAGCAATATATTTCATTGTCGTGGCAACATTCCGCGCAGCAGTAAAGAGACGAGACTTGGAAACGTTCTCAAAATTAAACGCGATTTTTAATTGTTTTTCCAGACAGAACTAAAATTAAATAGAAGTTGTTCGGAAAATAGTTTTTCGCCTTTTGTTGAAATATGGTATTTTTTACCTCCACAGATAGAAGAGCGTTCAGTACTTCCCGTAGTTAATGGTTAAAAACCCCTACTTTCTGTACTGCTGAACATTTATTTAACTCAACAACGCTAGGCTGAATAAATAGAAGACAGTGTCACTTTTTTACATTTTAATTGTACTCTTGATATAAAAACGTAGTTTAAGCCCAAAGCCTGTTATCCATTAAGCTGTTTCCCATTCGATATCAAATGCCATGATGTGTGCTATCGTATGTACAGTGCGTTTCGTGTTCATCTGTAACACGATTTGCCTAATTTTAATGGCTGCGCCAATGGGTTTCTAATATTACCCCATTAATTTCTTTTCAAAAGCAGGCAGCCCACATACTTGAATAGTGAGACCAGAACAACGTGCTTGAAACTTTCATGGGCATATCATATATATATATATATATATATATATGTATGTATGTATGTATGTATGTATGTATGTATGTATGTATGTATGTATGTATGTATGTATATATCTATCTATATATCTATATCTATATCTATATCTATATATCTATCTCTATATCTGTCTATCTATCTATCTATCTATCTATCTATCTATCTATCTATCTATCTATCTATCTATCTATCCATCCATCCATCCATCCTTCCATCCATCCACCCATCCACCCCCAAAACACCAACCAACCTCTCTAATGTTATTAACATATTGATACGAGTTACACCCCCCCCCCTCCCCCATCACGTTACCCCCAGTCTCTGCATCCACCGCTTCACTAGCAATTGTACTTATGTCAGCGGCAAGTGCTAGTAGTAATCTGTCCCGCCTACAGGTTGAACTATACCAATTAAAATCCCATAGGCGACCATGTTAACGTTTGTTTAAAAACACTATATGCAATATATCAACCAAACTATGACCCATAAATATCAGTACTACAACCCCTACCTCAAAGTATTAACTGCAGAAAATGGTACCTTTCATGGCTCATTTTCGGTATAACCAGATGTTTCTACAACACCCCTAGTTTCGCCCAAACGTTGAGTACTTTTTTTACAGGTACCCCATACATGTTCCAAGCAAAAGGCTACTTGACACAGTGGTACTACATCAAATAAAATTGCATACATTTTTAGCCCAGATGAAAATAAACATTTTTACACCAACACACTCACATTTATAACCAATCACAGGACGTGTGGTGTTCACTTCTCTATCACCTCGAGCTTTGACCCAGCCGGAAATTAATTTCCGGCTGGGTCGAAGTTCGAGGTGCACCGAACTTTTGTTAGAGAAGTTAACACCACAAGTCCTGTGATTGGTTATAAATGTGAGTGTGTTGGTTGTAAAAAAAATTAGTTTCATCTTGGCTAAAAATGTATACAATTTTAATTCATCTAATACCACTGTGTCAAGTAGCCTTTAGCTTGGAACATGTATGGGGTACATGTATAAAAAAGTACTAAAATTTTGTGCGAAACTAGGGGTGTTGTAAAAACATCTGGTTATACCGAAAATGAGCCATGAAAGGTACCATTTTCTGCAGTTAATACTTTGAGGTAGGGGTTGTAGTACTGATATTTATGGGTCATAGTTTGGTTGATATATTGCATATAGTGTTTTTAAACACAAACGTTAACATGGTCGCCTATGGGATTTTAATTGGTATAGTCCAACCTACAGTTGTTTGTGTTTGCAGACACCGCGAGATTCCCGTGAAATTAGCGAGAGTCTCGTCGTACATGTCACATAACCATATGTCGAGTATTGTACTGGTGCGACCCGCGTGGTGTTACGGGCTTTAATAATAACACACTGGTTTGTTTACCCTCTTCCGTTACCGACCCTGCTGCACTGACTGGACCTGCATGTTTCTCTTTCATGTATATCTGGCACGGGAGGAGTGGGGGGGGGGGGGGGGGGGGGGCGGCCGTGATTTACACGCAGGGATTCCATTCCCCGGAACCGTGAAATAGAGGAGCGTGCGAGATTATCATGTCAGGGTTCGTTTAAACTCTTGTGCTTGCAGACCAATGTCGAATTATTATTTTTTGCATACACGCTCAGTGATAAAGCGCTCGTTTGATGCGCGGTCGGCCTGGGATCGGTCCCCGTTAGTGGCCCACTGTGCTATTTCTCGTCGACATGCATTGACATAAATGGGGGACTTACTGGTGATATTTCTCACTCCATTGCTCCATGGCTGGCATACCAAAGGCCGTGGTATTAGCTATCCTGTCTGTTGGATGGTGCATATAAAAATATACAAGATCCCTTATTCTGTGAATTAAGTTTTTATTAGTAATGACACGATGAATGGTGGTATGTTACCTCCTGCTGATTATAGTTTATGTGGGCAAAGGTGTAGGAGCTCCCATTTTTATTGGGGGTAGGCAGATTTTTGCCTTAATTAAACGAAAATGTCCCAATTTGGATACCAACATATATTCATATTAACATTAGTGCCAAACAGCTACATAGGGTTGCAAACAAATCATGAAGCATTTTTTTTATATATGGATTGAAACTAATATTGTGGGTAGAATGATGGAAAAAAATTGTGAAAATGTTTCAGGCCAGCTATTTCTGCTAGAATATCTTTATCGTTTTTGCCCGAATTTGCTCCACACAGTTGCCCCTCCCCACCCCCCACCCCCACCCCGTCTCGTACGCGTATGTGTGTATAGTGTGTGTATAGTGTGTGTTTGAGAGAGAGAGAGAGAGAGAGAGAGAGAGAGAGAGAGAGAGAGAGAGAGAGAGAGAGAGAGAGAGAGAGAGAGAGAGAGAGAGGGAGGGTGCGTGTGTTTAAAAGAGGGGGAGAGAGAGTCAGTGAGTGTGAGAGAGAGAGTGGGAGAGCGAGAGAGTGAGAGAAAGAGCATGTAAGAGAGAGAGAGAGAGAGAGAGAGAGAGAGAGAGAGAGAGAGAGAGAGAGAGAGAGAGAGAGAGAGAGAGAGAGAGAGAGAGAGAGAGAGAGAGAGAGGAGGGGGGGATAATGGGGTTTAAACTGCCTAATCTAAATATAATTGAAGAAAACTGAGTTAATATTAATATTTCTGGTGTTGTTTGATATGTCAACTAACTGTTATATTTAATAATATTATTATGTAATTATTATACAGCCCTACATTTTACATCACAAGCTATTCCTATATCTAACAAGTGTTGCTAGAAACATGATAATTGTGTTGAGCCAACTGACTGTCCCGAGAGCTACAACTTGCACTCGCCTGTAATCCAATTATCTCCCCTGATCAGTTCTCGGAAACGCCGCCAGGGATAGGGGTCAATCCATTAGGCTGTAGCCAACAGAACTAATTCTGACAATTACTGACAGCCAACACCGCAGGAGAAAGCATTGCACTGGACATGTGGAGCTGGTTAGCTCTTATGTAAAAGAAAAACAAAAATATTAACCTCTTGACTTTTGTAATTTCCTCCGTTAGAGAGTTCCAGCTATTTTTTAAACAAGTCAAATGGAACCGAATTAAGTGGTAATTGGCTCATGGTTAAAACTGGTGTTTGTTTTCCATTTTTAAAAATTTAGAATCCCCTTCCATTTCGTTTGGTGTGAAATGTAACCAGTTCTTTACAAATTGTTAGTGAAAGTGCACTCAGTACTGCAAGTATGTTAAGTAGTTGTACGAGTACGAAGGGACGTTCTGACAGAAAGGAATGGAATTATATACGACAGACCTTCACATCTGAGGTGCGCAGTCGCCACTCAGTGCCGAACAACATCCTGATTTTATCTCAGAAGCGATTTTTATCGTCCACCCAAAATATGGTAAAAGGGCGCAACCTCTCCCCCCCCCCCCCCCCCCACTACCCCACCCCGCCTCCACTCCCCGCTAGTTGTTGGAATAAGCTGTTATAGCCACAGCTTGCCTCATCGAATAGCATTATACTCATTGAATGATTGTTCAGTGTGCTCTATTCAAATTTTTTTTTTTTTTATGTCAATATGTGCAAGCTTTATTCAAGATTATTCCTACGGAACATACATATACACACAGATAGACACACACACACACACACACACACACACACACACACACACACACACACAAGTACACTCACGTACACTCACATATAGACACACACAAGCACACGCACGCGCGCGCGCGCACACACACACATACATGCACACGCACACACATACATACACACGCGCGCGCACACACACACACACACACACAAACACCGAATATTTTATTATTACATTTGAAATGTTCTTTTTTCTTCTTTTTTTTCTTCATTTAGGATGACAGGTACATTTTTGTTTCCCACTGGCAGCAAACTGACAACAGATCTTTGTTATACCAGTGGAGTTCTGGTTGGAACAGACAAAAAAAAACCCAAAACCCCCCCAACAAAAAACCCTACGATTAACACAGCCAAACCTATCATTTGTTTTTGTATGTCTGTATATCAACACGTCAAACCTGAGCCCAGGTACACATGTGAATGCTGCAAAGCAAATATTAGTATTATTTCATCTCTCGTTTTTCTTTTCAAAGTGTAAATGTTTATTGTGAAATCCGGTACACAGAAGTCATCTGTCAGAGATTGGAAGAGTAGCACCGAGTAAACACTGACTAACAAGCCAGTTGGTATTCAACATGTTTACAAACACCAGAGGTCAACACCAGCACCAGACTTTATCTCAGTCGGATCGGTGTGTCATAGGTTGTCAGATCGAGCTCCGTAAGCAGACGCCCTTTTTCAACTGATTTAGAGGGACAATGGATTCCCCACCCACACCACCTGTCTGTCCATGTCTTTCCCTCCTTCCATTTCTCGTCCTCATTCCACATGGGAATAGAGTGCACAAGATAACATTAAAAAGGAAGGAAAGAAATGTTTTATTTAACGACGCACTCAACACATTTTTCATTTAAGGTTATATGGCGTCGGATACATGGTTAGGGACCACACAGATATTGAGAGAGAAAACCCGCTGTCGCCACTCCATGGGCTACTCTTTTCTATTAGCAGCAAGGGATCTTTTATATGCACCATCCCACAGACAGCATAGCACATACCGCGACCTTTGATATACCAGTCGTGGCTGGAACGAGAAATAGCCCAATGGGCCCACCGACGAGGATCGATCCTAGACCGACCGCGCATCAAGCGCTTTACCACTGGGCTACGTCCCGTCCGAACATCAAGAAGTTGCAATTACAACATCAAGAAGTTGCAATATCAACATAAAAAAGTTGCAATATCAACATCAAGAAGTTGCAATATCAACAAACAATTAATGACTATAGTTTTATATACATATATACATATACGCAACACACTTTAAAGGCATATTGTCAACAGTCCACTGACCTATTTAATGATCTAAAAAAATTATTACCTGAACAAATATAATTTGATTTGTCCCGAAATGTACTTTTTCAACCATCTTCATAACCACCATACTTCATTTATTAATGACATTTTGTAAAAATAATTGAATTATGGCAATGGTCCATAATTGAAAAACTAAAATTGCCGAGAGGGATGACATGGATTTCACTCTATCATGGTTCAGTTAAGGTGATGCGATAGCTAGATTTGGTTTCCAACAATTAATGTAATTTTTATTCATTATCCATTTTTAGAGAAATAAGGTCCTTAAATCTCTGACAGTATGCCTTTAACTAACCAAGGTACACCTGTCGCTATTTGTGTGTGCAAGATGTGGGGGCCGCAATAAACTACTCTGGCAATTTCCTCGGGTCGCCTGTTAGGTAAGATTTCTAAGACACGGCATCGCACTACAACAGCACCGAGATACACAGGAGTCATCTACCGAATCGGCGGCGGCTTCAAGTTTATTACGTCAACTTAGTTTATACGGCAGAGTTAGGAATTCTTGTCCAACATCCATGCGGTACCCTGTAAATCACACACTATTTAGGGGGTCAGGTAGTAATTTATTAGGGGTAAGGGAATGTTCATTACGTAACTCCTCATGCATTGGCGAATGCAGGCTTTTCATGGCGCGCGTATACAGTAGGGGTTTCGGCGGTATATTTTTTCGATTAGCATAAAGGCTTTTAAATATGTACTTTCTCACACGGACAAGATAACCCATACCACGGCCTTTGATATACCAGTCGTGGGGCACTGGTTGGGACGTGGAAAAATCCGATTGGTCCACCAAAGAGGACGGGAAAAAGTCAAATTTGTAAACACTTGACCATAGTGCTGGCTATGACATACTTAGTATACCAGTCGTTTGGCATTGGTTGGAACGGGAAAAACAACAGGTTCACATAAGATATCGATTCTACGACCTTGGGCGATCGCTTTAGAATATAGGTTCTAATGGACCAAATCAATTCATATCGCCGATAATGTTATCGTTTACTAATAAACGTGATATAAGCAATGTACCAACACACCAGGAAGTGCAACAATAAAATGTGGCACCTCACATTTAATCTACCTGCAAGAAAACGCGCACGCGCGCGTGTGTGTGTGTGTGTGTGTGTGTGTGTGTGTGTGTGTGTGTGTGTGTGTGTGTGTGTGTGTGTGTGTGTGTGTGTGTGATATCATTTAAGATATTTAATTAATGTTTTTATCAGCAATCACAATTCCATTTTGGGGGGTATACTGCATTAGTTTCAACCTCTGGTATATACTGCATAACAACTGTATAACAAATAAAAGTGTATTTATTTTTTATTTATTTATTGCCAATGAATAGTAGTATTTTCACAAATAATCAATGTCACATATCACTACCAATCACAGCCGCAGCTGGTTTAACTCCGTAAATATTTGATGGCGCATGCCCCTCGAACTTTGACACGGAACTTTCTTCTTTGGTACAATGCAACCTATATCTACACCCCTCCCCTTCCAAACCAAAAACAGGTGCTCTGCGTGTAGTGGTAGAAAGTACAGCGAAACTCTAATACCGTACGCTTGTAGTGCAAACGAACGACTGGCGGTCGCACGGCAGGTATAATAATATGTAATCAAGTGTTTGCTATTTTTATTGGCTCGCTCAGTGCATCTGTGCACATTCCACAGACGAGCACAAAAAAGAAGTGTATTCTTAGT
>NC_054705.1:46262633-46270133 GCF_016097555.1 Gigantopelta aegis | reverse complement strand
ACAGGATAGCACACACGACGGCCTTTGATATACCAGTCGTTGTGCACTGGCTGGAACGTGAAATAGCCCAATAGGCCTACCGACGGGGATCGATCTCAGTCCGACCGCGCATCGAGCGAGCGCTGTACCACTGGGCTACGTTGCCCCCCCCCCCCCCCCCCCCCCATGGATGCTTATTCAGATGGGTATATGGAAGGTTGGATGGATAGATGAATGAATGAATGAAATAATGGATGGATCGTGGGAATAATGGATCGTAAATAAATGTACGGGTGCATTTATAAATGTGTGGGTGGATGCATAGTTGGATAGGTGCATGGGTGAACGAATGGATGTATGGATGAATGAATGAATGAATGGATGAATGAGTGTATGAATGGCCGGATGGATGGATGGATGGATAGGTGGATGGATGGATAGATAGATGGATGGATGGATGGATCAATCAATCAATGGATTAATGAATGAATGGGTGAGTAGATGGATGGGTGTATGAATGAATGAATGAATGAATGAATGAATGAATGACAATGAGAGGTGGATGGCCAGCTTAGTTCAACCTGAAAGGATGGTTAAACAGTTGGATTGATGTATAGATCAATATTTGAATGTATCGATTAACAACTATGGGCTAGCTAGGTCTGGCGAAAACAGGAGGGAAAGTAAGTAACAACAGTTCAAAGATTGGGAGCTAGTGCGCTTGGGTTTCTTAGCTCACGACCTTTTAGCACCCGGTCAAGTTCTTTACCACCACCAGCACCGACATAAATCCTCCTACTTCCAGTTGATCTGTCGACAGCCAGTTGTCATTAAGGTAAAAAACCCAAACAATATGTATATTCCATTTCAGAATGTCAACCACGGTGGAAGATACACATCTAAATGAAACTTTAAACTGACGCGACGCCAAAAAGTTACTTAAAATTCTATTTTTAGCCGTGTAAGACATGCGGATCGGTGCTTCGCTCGTCGCCGTAGCTGTCAAAATAAAGAAAAACACGCAGGGAAAGCCAACCGTCGGTATCGTTCCCAATAAGAACTCAATTTTTCAGGCATAAGTGTGGAAACTTTACACTTCATAAATGCTAAAGCAATTTTAAATATGTCAATATTGACTCTCCTGCGAAAGAGGTACGTTTTACTTGTAACTGAAATCCAGCTCCGTATGGCGGAGCGATCACTGGAGTTGAAGCGCCATCTGGTGGAAGCATTAGAGAAATGGAACTCTTCTGCCCCTCATAAATTAAGCTTTAAAAATAAATACGATTTTCTTTAAAGATATTACATTTTAAAATATTAATTCGCCTGGGTTTTTTCCATGATTTGTTTTCCTTCTATGTATCAAGGGGTGAATCTAGGATTTTGTAAAAGTGGGATTATAAAATGTAACAAAAGGCAAGTATGACTTTGTCGAAGGAAAGAAAGGAAATGTTTGATTTAACGACGCACTCAACACATTTTATTTACGGTTATATGGCGTCGGACACATGGTTAAGGACCACACAGATATTGAGAGAGGAAACCCGTACCACTGGGCTACGTACCACCCTTGTTGAAGGGAAAAAAAACGTGTTCCGATAGAGAGAGAAACACGTTTTGAATAAAAAATAAATTCAGTGCAATTTAATTTGATGATAAATATAAAAACAAGGAAAGAAAACATCATTAAGAGGGGGGACTTCAAACGGGCAAGGAGCAGGGGTGTGTATCGCGGGACCCCTGTGACTCCCCTCTTAATCCGCCAATGTTTATTATCATTCTTTTACTTAAAATCGCATTATTTAAAAACAAATTAAAAATCCCCAAAACATTCTCAAGTTTCTCTCAAAATATATTTGTTATTCATAGGTCAAGCTTTGTTTAACATCTCTGAAGAATATTGATCTATTAATCATAGGCTAATAAATGAATGGATGGATGGATGGATGAATGGGTAGAAGGTTCATGGATAGATGGATGTATGTATGGATAGATGGAAGGATGTATGTATGGATGGATGGATGTGTGGATGGATGGATGGATGGATGGATGGGTGGGTGGGTGTATGGATGGATGGATGTATAGATATATGGATGGATGGAAGGATAGATGGATGGCTGGCTGGATAGCTGGATGGATGTGTGGATGGATGTATGGATGGATGGATGGATGGATGGTTCGTGGATAGATGGATGGGTGGGTGTATGGATGGATAGATGGATGGATGGGTTGGTGGGTGGGTTTTGGGTGGGTGGATGGATGTTTGGATTGGGTGGGTGGATGAATGAATGGATGGTTGATGGATGGATGGATGGATGAATGGATGAATGGGTAGGTGGGTGGGTGTATGGAAGGATGTTTGGATGGATGGATGGATGCTGAATTCGATGGACGCGTGTATTCTTGCCTGCTGGACCCCCCCCCCACACCCCCACACCCCCCACACCCCCCCCCACACCCCCCCACACCCCCCCACACCCCCCCACACACACCCCACACCCCCACACCCCCCCCCCCCGCCCTAGTAATGTCCTTCCTTTTCTTTGTTCGAAGTCTGAAATGGAAAACAAAACATATTTTCAAAGACAGGAAATCCGAACATACAATATTATATTTTAACTGATCAACAGATAGACAGACGGGCTAACCTGTCGCATGGTCAGAAATGGAGAGTGTGGCACTCCCTAGTAGAGGAGCAGACTCTGTAGTGAATTGGAGGGGTGAGGGTACAATCCATATTTATTATTTATCAGGAGTAGGACAACTTCGTCATCAAGTGGGAGCGAGCACCCCCCCCCCCCCACCCACCCACACACCCCCCCCCCTCTCCTACAGACCTAGGAGTGAATCAGTTCTTGAGGAAGTGCAGACTAAACTGGCTTCCGTTACGTATTATGTAAATGTTTGCACATTCTCGCCCGAGTAATGTTAACAAAAATCACACACGTATACAATAAACCCACAAGTGGGTGATCAGAGACGACATCCATCTGGTCCCTCCCCCATCTCGCCCCCCACATACTTCCCAGTTATCCCTCCCCCAATATTGTCTGCCACATCTTGTCTTTGTTTGACATTATAGCACCGCCAAATGTCCCAATTGCCCAAGATGTCCCAATTATGATATCTTGGTCCAAACACCAGTCCACGATCGGGACATCTTGGGCATTTGGGACATCCTGGGCATTTGGGACATCTGGGGCATTTGAGACATCTTGGGGCGCTACAGACATCCAATCGCCGATGTGCTTTTCGTGCTGGGGTGTCGTTAGACATTTATTCTTTCATTTATTCGTTCGTCCATTCATTCGTTCATTCCTTCATTAATTCATTCATGCATCTATTCGGTCGTTCTTTCATTCATTCATTCATCCATTCATCAATCAATCGATTCATCGATTCATTAATTGATTGATTGATTGATTCATTCATTCATTTATCCATCCATCTGTCCCTTAATTAATTAATTAATTAATTATTCATTCATTTATATTACTCAATCCAAAGTAATAACTGTCCTGTTTAATCAGGTTTTTTAAGCCTCTCTCCTTTATGTTGTCTTATTTGCAGTGGCGGATCCAGAAAATCCATTTGGGGGGCAGTGACATGAGGTGGAATGCTAAGGGACACTTTGGGGGAGGTTTGGAGAAGGATCGTAAAAAAAAATTAAAATTAATATATAATAAAATTATAACTATCACAAAATTTAGGGGAGGCGGGCCCCTGCCCCCCTCCCCCCCCCCCCCGATCCGCCTCTGATTTGTCTAATTAATATTCAAACACGCTGTCCTGGACACATATCTTAGATATATGAACTATTGAAATCCTACCCCCATACTAAAACAAGCAAAAAGAAGAAAAATATATATATAAAGAAAAAGAAAGAAAGAATGAAAGAAAGAAAGAAAGAAAGAAAAAGAAAGTAAGAAAGAAAGTAAACAAATAAACTTGCGTTTTTTGCTGTCAGCTTTGAACATTTCTGATTACAAATCTCTTTCCAAAGACATGTCGAGTAGCACTTTTCAATCCTCACCCGGACCTCTCGTGTCAAATTAAAACATTAATATCTCACACATAATATGTTACATTCAACAGAAGGCCGTACGGAAGCCAGTCAGAAGTAGTTGTTTAGAAAGTATGCTTTCAATCACGTGTCACATACAAATGTTGCGCATGTCTTGTAGCGCCCGAATTTACGTGAAGCAGTGTAGACTGTTTAACATTTTGTTTACATAAAATGGAGCCAGAGTGTGTTGTTTTAGTTTAACCTATCTTGTGTTAATGGTTTTTAAAAAATAAAACTAACAAAAAAATCTAAGACTCGTGACGAATGCCATTTCCCGTACAACATTCTTTAAGGCATATTACAAGCACCGAGGTAGATTTTTAATTCTTTTTTAATGTTCAATTGTTACAGACAGTAGCTATTCGATTGTTAATTTGTTTGATGCTGTTTTTCTTTGAACATAAATACAGGTCTTTATGTTAAAACAGACACGAACGGGCTTTGTCAGATAATTAAAAATATATGATTGGCGTTTGCCGTAACAGCAATTTTGTTATAATGAAATTTAATTGTACAATGCAGAAATCGCATTTCAGGACATCTAGTATGAAATATTTCCGAGGGAGCATGTCTTTGAATCCCTCTAGAATTGACGTTAAAGCGCTACCAGGGGAGTCAAACTAGGGACCTAGTTCAGAAATCCCTCTAGAACTGACGTTAACGCGCTACCAGGGGAGTCTAACTAGGGACCTAGTTCAGAAATCCCTATAGAACTGACGTTAACGCGCTACCAGGGGAGTCAAACTAGGGACCTAGTTCAGAAATCCCTCTAGAAGTGACGTTAACGCGCTACCGGGGGAGTCAAACTAGAGACCTAGTTCAGAAATCCCTCTAGAAGTGACGTTAACGCGCTACCAGGGGAGTCAAACTAGGGACCTAGTTCAGAAATCCCTCTAGAACTGACGTTAACGCGCTACCAGGGGAGTCAAACTAGGGACCTAGTTCAGAAATCCCTCTAGAACTGACGTTAACGCGCTACCAGGGGAGTGAAACTAGGGACCTAGTTCAGAAATCCCTCTTTAGGTTGCACACCAGCATTAATTACTCCATGCAATTAAGTAAAGTTGCTATGTGAGAATACATTCTGTGAAATATAGTATCGGGACTGCTTGTTTTAGGGTGTATTCTCACAGGGCTCGAACTTAATAATGTGTCTCCCACGGCAATTTTTAAAAGAATTGCCATGGGTAAAACAGTCCACCGACGGCAATTGTGAGCCTGCCTATGGCAGTTTGTTAAAAAGTGACATTTGCAGCAAATAAACCTGACTGAAAGGCTATCTTGTTATATGTAGACATCTTTTAAATGTGCAAATGTTAAATATTGGCAGATAATGTACACCAGGTGTATACATTTCGCCATTGTTGAGGAGCTTTACCGACGGCACAAAAGTGCCATCGGTGATGCTATCTACCTACGGCAATTTATATCTCAACGACGGCAATTGCCTGGTTCGGGATAAGACACAAACATTTACATACGAAGTATCTCGAGGCCAAAACAATATATGCTAGAAATAAAACTAGGGCCTACAGATAATAAAATGAGATTAATTAACGCCAGTAAATCTTATAAAAAGAGTATATTTAAAGCTTTTGCACAACATAAATTTAAAACAGAAATTAAATTGAGACGGTTATGGTTAGATGATCCCAAAGCCTTTTATAACATACTTAAGAAACAAGATAACTTAGGTAACAACGTTAACGTTTCTCCTATTGATACATTTTTCAACTATTTCAGCGACTTAAATAAGAGCGAACTCAATAATGATAACGTATTTGATTTTAACATGGATGAAACAACAATGACAGTACTATTAACGAAAAATTCAGTGCAGATGAAATAATGAAAGCCATAAAACAACTGAAATATCATAAAGCAGCAGGTGTTGATAGAGTAGTTAACGAATACATTAAGTCAACCGCTACGTCGCTCATGCCAGTTTATGTTAAACTTTTTAATACTATTTTTTATAATGGAGTCTTACCAGATGAATGGCATACCGGTATTATTATACCAATTTTCAAAACCAAAGGAAGTCGGCTACATCCCGAAAATTACCGACCAATCACATTACTTTGCTGCTGCTCTAAACTGTTCACAACTTTACTTAATAACCGTTTAAGTTTATTATTGAGGAAAATAATACCATTAGTGAGGCCCAAACCGCGTTCCGTACAGACCATATGTTTACATTACATCACTTAATAGATACCTTGAAAAAAAAGGAAAAAGAAATTATATTGCGCTTTTGTGGATTTTGAGAAAGCATTCGATACGGTACCTAGAATACAGCTTTGGCATAAACTACTACAGCATAACATAACCGGTAAATGTTTTAGAATTATCCGTCAAATGTATCAAGGTCTTAAATCAATGATTGTCGTAAATAATCAGCAATCTACTTTATTCCCATATAACAACGGTATCCGTTAAAGTGAAAATTTATCCCCTATTCTATTCTCCCTGTATTTGAATGATTTAGAAGATTATTTATCTTGCCATAGATGTGAAGGGGTTTCCCCTACAACAGACAACCAAGATCACCCAATAGATATTGCTTTACACATGCTTTGCTATTTATATGCAGACGATACTGCCCTATTATCAACCTCTGCAGCAGACCTGCAACACACCTTAAATATGTTTTATCAATATTGCAATAAATGGAAACTTAGAATAAACGGTAACAAAACGAAAATATCGATTTTTAACGGTAACACTAGAGATTATAAACATAATTTTAAGATTGGAAATAATACATTAGAAAATGTGAAAGAATACAAATACTTAGGAATTACTTTTTACAAAATTAAACAACTTTCGAGTTACTAAGAATAGACTTAAACAACAGGCTACCAAGGCCATGCACTTTGTACTATCAAAATCAAAGGACAACTGTCTATCAACCGAATGTAAACTTAAAATGTTTGACTCAATGGTTCTGCCAGTTTTATTATATGGATGCGAAATATGGGGATATGAAAAAGTTGATATATTTAATTCTGTACAAATAAACTTTCTAAGACACATCATACCTGTTAAGAATGCAACACCAGTATTTATGATTTATAGAGAGTTAGGGAGAACGCCTGTCGAGTTAACTATATATAGAAGAATGGTATTTTACTGGGCGCGACTGATATCAGGAAAACAATCAAAATTTACAAACAGAAAAATAACATATCACTGTCATCGAGAGGCAACACTTACCGTTTATACAAAGAACAACTATTTTTCGAAAGCTATATTATAAACTACCAGAAAAACTGTGGACAACACACTTAAAAATTTAGAACGTCTAACCATTACCTACCCGTTGAAATTAGACGTTGGAATAACATACTCATAGAAGATAGAATTTGCACATTATACAATGTAATGGGCATTGGCGACGAGTTCCATTATCTTTTTATTTGCCATTGTTTCCATAATTCAAGAGTCCAGTTGCT
>NC_054705.1:46202633-46257633 GCF_016097555.1 Gigantopelta aegis | reverse complement strand
AACAGTTGGGAAAACAAAATGTATCAATACAAATCATTTCTTAAAACATTTGGCTGAATTGAGAAGAAAAAAAGAGAACGCGAAATGAAAAAATTTTTTCATCAACTGACGTCACACTATATGTCTCATCTGCGCGCAAACATGACACATTCACATGATACACGGGCATTACGCATGTATACACATGACGCAAGAATTTTAGCAGATGTGAGTTAAAAGCGGAGCAAAAACAAAACAAAAAAAATCGTTTAAGACGTCCAAACAAAGCGAAGATGATAGTCTGTTTGTTGACGCGAAAAGCAACACGGTTCTTGTAAAAGAATGCACACCTGCACGCAAGCACGTGCACACACTAACACAGACAAACACACACTAGTGCATAATCACACATATACGCTTACACACATAAACACACACACACACACACACACACACACAGAGACACACACAGACACACACACACACACACACACACACACACACATACATATACATACACACACATACACACATATACACACACACATACATACACACACAGACATACACATACATACAAGCACACACACATACACACACAGACACACACATACAGACACATACACACACACGCACGCACGCACACATACACATACACACATACACACACACACACACACACATACACACACACAGACACATAACATAATATACAAAGACAACATTGGCACTAAAGAAACAAATCATAAGCCTTCATCACCAGCTGAATCAATAGTAAATATCAAAATCCGTGAAGACGAGGATAAAATTTACAGCGGAACGAAATAGAAATTAATGGCATTCGTATTTCACATGCTCCGTCTCGCTGCAGCTAGCTAACATAACTCAGTTGTTTCGCCAAATTCCCCAACACGATTCCGTAAACAAAGGTACATCAATCATAGTGGTGAAAAACAATGACAAACATTTAGGATAATGAAAATGGCGAAAACTGGTGAATTGGTGAGGTTAGCAAATAACCATATCTTTCATTGGAACAACGTCACTTCTTATATTTTGAAGATCGGCAACATTATGCTCCTGGTTTTTTTTTTTTTTTTTTTTTTTTTTTTTGTGTGTGATTAAACTGCATCATTTCAAACATGTTAAAGGCATACTGTCACGGATTTAAGGACCTCATTTCTCTAAAAATGGAAAAACAAAAACAAAAAACATTAATTGTTGGAAACCATATCTACGTATCGCATCACCTTAATTGAACCATGATGGAGTGAAATCCATGTCATCCCTCTCGGCAATTTTAGTTTCAATTATGGACCATTGCCATAATTCAATTATTTTTACAAAATGTCATTAATAAATGGAGTATGGTGGTTATGAAGATGATTGAATGAAGTACATTTAGGAACAAATCAAATTATTTTTGTTCGAGTAATACTTTGTTACACCATTAAATAGGTCAGTGGTCTGTGACAATATGCCTTTAAAGGTCTACAAATTCCATTATTATGTTACAAAATTGACACCACTACTTCAGCATGTTGACAATAAAGTTTGTTTTGTTTAACGACACCGCTACAGCACATTAATTTATTAATCATCAGCTATTGAATGTCAAACGTTTGGTAATTTCGACTTATTAGTCTTAGAGAGGAAACCCGCTATAAAAAATGTCCATGAGTAGCAAGGGATCTTTTATATGCACCAGCCCCCAGGCCTTTGATATACCAGTCGTCTTGAACGAGAAATAGCCCAATGGGCCCACTGACGGGGATCGATCCCAGACCGACCGCACATCAAGTGAGCGCTTTACCACTGGGCTACGTCCCGCCGTCGAAAGTTAAAAACATTTTTGTTTTGTTTAACGACACCACTAGAGCACACTGATTTATTAATCATCGGCTATTGGATGTCAAACATTTGGCAATTCTGACTCGTGGTCATCAGAGGAAACCCGCTACATTTTTTTGTTAAGGAGCAAGGAATCTTTCACATGCTCTTTCCCACAGACAGAAAAAAACACATACCACGGCCTTTAACCAATTGTGGTACACTAGTTGGAACGAGGGGAAAAAAACCCAATCAGTTAAATGGATCCACCGAGGTGGTTTGATCCTGCGACGTAAGCACCTCGGGCGAGCACTCAACCGACTGGTTACTGAAGACGCTTAGGTTATGACATCGGAGCAGCCAATCACAGGCCTCAGCAGTGATATCCAAAATAACATGTTGGAGACGATATTGATCTACAACGGGTCACCTCTTACACAGGTGTGCACGAAAATACTTCAACATGCTAAATAGCCAAAAACCGTACTTCTGTTAGAATACGGACTTGTCGCTTTTAAGGTCAATGTCTGGTAGTAATTGGGTTTGACCTCTTCAGAATGTTAACGGTAAAACTAGAGTATGTGTTGTTAGTAATTAGAATTCACAAGATCGTGAGTTCAAATATGAAAATAATACTTTAAATATAAGTTCATGAAATAAAGTTATCGATGGCATATTCGTACAAGAGGAAGTAAGAATCCATTATCACGAGGAACCCCCCAAAAAAGGATGAGGTGCATTTTCCATTGCCCACTTTTTATTTTAAATTACTTACGTGCTTATATCCAATTATGGTTGAAGAAAAATCTATTAAGGTTCAAGCACGCTGTCCTGAGCACACACCTCAGCTATCTGGGCTGTCTGACCAGGACAGTGAGTTAGTTGTTAGTTGGTTAGTGGTTAGTGAGAGAGAGAGAGAGAGAGAGAGAGAGAGAGAGAGAGAGAGAGAGAGAGAGAGAGAGAGAGAGAGAGAGAGAGAGAGAGAGAGAGAGAGAGAGAGAGAGAGAGAGAGAGAGAGAGAGAGAGAGAGAGAAGAGGGTGTAGTGGCCTTACACCTACCCATTGAGCCCTTGAGTACTCGCTCTGGGTTGGAGACGGTACCGGGCTGCGAACTCTGTACCTACCAGCCCGTAGTCCGATGACTTAACCATTGCACCACATTGCTGATCCTACGATCAATCACTATCGCAGATTTATTACTTCCTCTACAGTCACAACATTGTGGCGCCATTGACAACGAAAGAGAGAAAAAAAGTGGGTCTGTGGGAGGGGTAAGTGACGAACTACATTGTACATCCTATCAACCAATCAAACACTGGACTCCTGCTTACATCAACGATGAAGGTTCAAGCACGACTGTCTTGGGCACATCTTTCGAGATTCCCCGGTGCATATGTCCAAGACAAGTTATACATTCTGTTATCGCACGTGCGAACTGCATTCCTTCCGAGTAACCAACACCGCACATACGTCACAGCGCGCACTGACAATGGTAGTAATTTGCCTCATTGACTCCAGTAAGTGCCGACCGGGCATGCGCACCTGCGCACGAAGAATTTATTACCTCCAGCCATGAAGAGTACTTGAAAGGGTATGTGATGTGCTGTTGCGCAGATCCCACAAGTCAAGGGTATCATATGGCTAAAAACAGCACGCGAATGTTTATTGTTAAGGAAAAGTAAGAGGGACAAAAAAACAAAACAAAAACCGGTTACTGAGTGGTTCCGTGACCTACTTTCTATCGCGGATTTCGCAGAGGTACTGCGTCCAGGTGTAAATATGATAGAAAGGTTAAAGGGAATTGACCTACCGGACACGGTGTGGTGTGGTGGTTAAGCCATCGAACTTATGGCTGGTTCGCAGCCCGGTAAGACCAATGCACCCTCCTCCTCCTCCTCCCCCCCCTCTCTCTCTCTCTCTCTCTCTCTCTCTCTCTCTCTCTCTCTCTCTCTCTCTCTCTCTCTCTCTCTCTCTCTCTCTCTTTCACTCTCTCTGTTAGACAGACAGCCCAGATAGCTGAGGTGTGTGGCCAGGGCAACGTGCTTGAACCTTGACTGGATATAAGCATGAAAATAAATTGAAATGAAAAACAAATGACCTATACTATTATCCACTGCACTGGAGTCAGTGGTGTGGTTGTTAAGCCACCGAACTTATGGATGGAAGATATAGCGTTCACATCCTGGCTCCGGCTCCCACCCAGAACGAGTTTAACAACTCAGTGGGTAGTTGTAATATAGGACAGCTATACCAACGTCTCTCTCACTAACAACCTGTCCAGGACAAACAGTCCAGGTAGCTCGTTCTGTTTAACGATTCAACTGGATCGCTGTGATTTATTAATCATCGGCAATTGGGTGTCAAACATTTGGCAATTTGGCATATAGTCTTAGAGAAGAATTGATACATTTTTCCATTTGTAGAAAGGGATCTTTTATATGCACCATCCCACAGGCAGGATAACACATACCACGGCTTTTGATATACCAGTCGTGGTGGCCACAAAGAGAGATAGAGACAGACAGACAGAGAGAGACAGAGAGAGAGAGAGAGAAAGAGAGAGAGAGAGAGAGAGAGAGAGAGAGAGAGAGAGAGAGAGAGAGAGAGAGAGAGAGAGAGAGAGAGAGAGAGAGAGAGAGAGAGAGAGAGAGAGAGAGAGAGAGAGAGAGAGAGAGAGAGAGAGAGAGAGAGAGAGAGAGAGAGAGAGAGAGAGAGAGAGAGAGAGAGAGGATGATAGAGATAAACAGTGAATGACAGAGGAGTCAGGTCTGCAGATTAAAATATCATGTACTGAGTGAATGGCATCAGCACATATTCATTACTTTTTGCAATTGAACTTTTTGTTGGAAATGATTGGCAGATAAGTGAACAGGACAGCGGTTTGGGACTAGAGGTGATAACACGACGGAACATCAATCACGTGAGTTCGGCCATTCTGTCAGACGCACCGCAGAAATGTGTGGAGGAACAAAGAGCTGACGAACAAGTCCTCTGGACACGTTGATATCTAAACAACTCTTTGTGTGGTCGCCATTGCCGCTACCATGTTGGTTAGTCTCTGTAGCAAACTACCTGTCTCGGTGGCGTCGTACCGGCCTCGGAGGTGTCGTGATTAGGTCATCGGTCTACAGGCCGGTAGCTACTGGGTTCGGATCCCAGTCGAGGCATGCGATTTTTAATCCAGATACCGACTCTAAACCCTGAGTGAGTGCTCCACAAGGCTCAATGGGTAGGTGTAAACCACTTGCACCGACCAGTGATCCATAACTGGTTCAACAAAAGCCATGATTTGTTCTATCCTGCCTATGGGAAGCGCAAATAAAAGATCCCTTTCTGCCTGCCGTAAAAGAGTAGCCTATGTGGCGACAGCGGGTTTCCTCTAAAAACAAGTGTCAGAATGACCATATGTTTGACGTCCAATAGCCGATGATAAGATAAAAAAAAATCAATGTGCTCTAGTGGCGTCGTTAAATAAAACAAACAAACTTTACTGTGGCGTCGTGGTTAAGCCATCCGACATAAGGCTAATAGGTAGAGGGTTCGCAACCCGGTACCGGCTGCCACCCAGAGCGAGTTTTAACGACTCAGTGGGTAGGTGAGACCACTACACTCTCTTTTCTCACTAACCACTGACCATTAACAACTAACCCAGACAGCCCACATAGTTATGGTGTGTGCCCAGGACAGCGTGCATGAACCTGAGTTTGATATAAGCACGAAAATAAGTTCAAATGAAATGCTGTGAAAGTGTTTCCTTCAAATCCGATACAACTACTGCGCACAAACTTTCCAGTACTTGTTTTGTACAGGTACCTCATACATGCGGGAAATTTGACACAATTCTATAACAAAATTGCATAACCTGTCACCCCCGCCCCCTATGGGCAACTTAGGGAGACCGGTCCCGCTGCTGGGGCTCCCTTGCTAAATCAAAAAACAGAGCAGGTTTATTTTTCGGCCCGTTCAAAATTGCGCCTGATTTCCCATACAAACCCCTTTCCATTTGGTCCTGGGAAATTCCAAATTCCATAGGAGCCCCGGCCGTGCTGCTGGGGCTCCCTTGACCGAGCACCTGTGTCCAAGACCGGCCGAGGCGGCACCTTGTCCAAGCAGCTACGCTACAACAGCTTGTTCTGAATGTGCACGTTAAACACTCTGACCTGACCTGACCTGACCTAACTACCAACAACCAATACACATTTATCACAAATCACAGGACTTGTGGTATTAACTGTTCTGTCAAAAGTTCGTTGCACCCTCGAACTTTGACCCAGCCGGAAGTTTTTTGGCTTAGTGCTACCATAACGGCATAATATATAATAGTAACCATCAAATTCGACCTGATGTGCACTGGGTCACAGGATCGTTCAACTTGCACTTTGGAACATCTCCATGTTTCACTAAAAACCCTTCAAAGAAAACATACCTCGACTTCTAAGAAGTTGGCCAAAGTGTGTGACCGAAACAATTCACCTTAGCTTTGTGTTCGACGGGCCCGAAATATATTCTCATAAAATTGAAGTAATTGTTTTTGAAAAAGCAGTCTCTAATCTTATACAGATAGATTTAGTCTTGGGGTTGATAGGGACAGAATGATGCTACAGTATAGGAAACAATTACACGAGAAGACTTGTGTAACAGCACCAACCACACAATCAGCCATATATTAGCTTCGGATTTCTTAAATCAGTTGTAACCCAATCTAAGAAGAATGACGACAGTGGAAACCTCGTGCAATGTCTTATACAATATGTTTCTAGGATGTGCAATGTACAACCCAGCTATGTGCACACAAAACAACCCTTGTTGCTAAGGGAAACTGTTAGCGGGTTTCCTCTGAAGACGGTGTGTCGGAATTATGAAATGTTCAACATCCAATAGCAGATGATTAATTAATGTGCTCTAGTGGTGTCGTTAAAGATAAACATGCTTTTATTTTCGGGTGAAATGACGTTTCTGTACTGCCATGGTAGGCATACCTATTCTCCCCAATCAACCTACAAACCGGTTGAAAGCAGTTTGCTGTATCTTGGAACTTTCAACATCGCAATGTGCTCTGGCTTCCTACCGAGAGAGAGAGAGAGAGAGAGAGAGAGAGAGAGTGATGGATGGATGGATGGTTGCATAGTACCAATTCAGGGACTACCGTGTCATAGTTCAAAGTCAGGCGAAACTGTTTAATTACCACGGCATTTGATATACTAGTCGTAGTCGTGGTGCACTGGCTGGAGAAAGAAATAGCCCATTGGGTCCACCGACGGGGTCCATAGTCTAAAGTCATGCAGAACGTTTACTTACGCGGAAACTGCTCTTCTCATTGGTGTAACATTGTTATTTGTGAATTGGTACCATTGCTATGCTCCACAACTGGTGTAACAAAGGCCGTGGTATGTACTATCCAGTCTGTGGGATTGTGCATTCAAAAGATCCCATGCTGCTAATGGAAAAGAGTAGCCCATGAAGTGGCGACAGCGGGTGTTCTCTCTCAATACCTGTGTGGTCCTTAACCATATGTCTGACGCCATAAAACCGTAAATAAAATGTGTTGAGTGCGTCGTTAAATAAAACCTTTCCTTTGTACCATTATTGTTAACCAATCTCAACAAAACATTATATTTGTATTTAGTATGCAGTTGTTAAGCACTTACACTAGATATCAAAGAAAGGATGAGATGTTTTTAATTACGGTTATATGACGTCGGACATATACGGTTAAGGACCACGTGGATAATTAGAGAGGAAACCCGCTGGCATCACGCAATGGATTGCGGTTTCTGATTAGCGGCAAGGGATCTTTTATATGCAGCATCCAACATACAGGATAGTACATGCCACGGCCTTTGTTACGTTAGTTGTGGTGTACTGGCTGGAACGAGAAATAGCCCAATGGGTCCAGTAAACACAGAAATAAAAACCACATTCATCAAATCATTTTAATGAGCCGTGTGTTTCTTTACTGGCAGACTGATTTTAAGATAAGTTGGCATGCAATGTTAGTGTTTGCACCGCCTGAGTTTGTGTATACTGGAGTCTAATATTTCATTTTGATAAAAAAAAAAGTTTAAATAATTAATCAGTTTGCTCTAGTGTTGTTAAAAAAACTTAAAAAACACACACTCCCCCCCCCCCCCCCCCCCCCCACACACTTTTTATAATTGTCGGTAACGGAAATTGTTTTGGTGTAGAGGAACCTGATTTCTGCAGTATTTTTCAAGCAGATGTTTGCTTGGTTCTCCGGCGAACTGTCGTCTGCTCACCCACACACGGTGGGATCCATTTCACGCGCTGTTAAAGAGGTGAAAGCTGTCTTGTCATTGGCTCGGATCCCTGCTGCATTCCACACCACCAGTTTAGATCTACGCTCACGTCTGTATTTTGACGTAGTCACTGGATCCCCTTACGATTCCTGCCTCGGCGTCTGTTCCGCTTCTGACGTCATTGAGAAAATGTCGAGCATACCTGTAAAACATGATGCAACGGATCGTGTTTCCGTGCAAACATCATTGCGCGGTTGAACGTCTATTGGTTTAACCGCTCGCGGTGCAGTTGCGTCGTTTGTTCTGAACGCTCCCAAGCGTGTGCATTAGAAAGCTGCAACAAAAATCGCTGATAAGATTGTATCTACAAGAATAAATCTGTTTCTTTAGTAGCGCTATTAATGTAGATACATAGGCTTGTTACGACTGAACAAACAAACGAATTGCTTGTTATCTGAGGTAGTTATATATTACTATGATCTTATCCCGTTCCATTTGTATAGTTTTAATAACGAATTTGGAATGTGTGGAAGGTTTGTAGACTTGTAGGAGTTCTGCTAACAATGATAGTCCATTTCGTTTTGTCTAACCGTAGCGTTACTCTCTGATCACATTAACAGTGCAAGGCCAAGTTTCGTATTCCCTGACGTCAACATATTTAGACGCCGTTTTGTATTCTCTGACGTTAACAATATTAGACGCAGTTTCGTATTCATTGACTTTCTTTAATCGAGTTAAACGCAGTTTCGTATTCGCTGACTTTAATCGAGTTAAACGCAGTTTCGTATTCGCTGACTTTAACCGAGTTAAACGCAGTTTCGTATTCGCTGACTTTAACCGAGTTAAACGCAGTTTCGTATTCGCTGACTTTAACCGTGTTAAAAGGCAGTTTCGTATTCGCTGACTTTAACCGTGTTAAACGCAGTTTCGTATTCGCTGACTTTAACATTGTGGTAAGCGTGGCTTAGACTGACTTTCTAATCCTAACACCACGACTGGCATATCAAAGGCCGTGGTATGTACTATCCTGTCTGTGGAATGGTGCATATAAAAGATCCCTTGCTGCTAATCGGAAAGAGTAGCCCATGAAGTGGCGACAGCAGGTTTCCTCTCTCAATATCTGTGTGATCCTTAGCCATATGTCTGACGCCATATAACCGTAAATAAAACGTGTTGAGTGCGTCGTTAAATAAAACATTTCCTTCCTTCCGTCCTTCTAATCCTAACATTGCTAGTTGCAGTTTCGTATTTTGTGAATCTAAACATATTAGATGCTGTTTCGTATCCTTTGCATTTAAAAATGCTAAACGCACTTTCGTATCATCTGGAATTAACAATGCTTGACGCAGTTTCGTATTTTCTGATATAGTCGCTGTATCATACAGTTCTATAACCCTGCCACTGCTAGACTAGGAACAATATCACAAAACACCGTAAACACAATTATCTACGGCTGAATCACAGTTCGTATTACTATTAACAGTACAACATATATAGTCTGAAGTATACATATTAAATGTTTTTAAAAGAAAATTTTAGAGGGCGAGACGTATTCCTGTGGTAAAGTGCACGCCCGATGCGCGGTCGGTCTACGATACCCATTGGGCTATTTCACATTCCAGCCAGTGCACCACAACTGGTATATCAAAGGCCGTGGTATGTGCTATCCTGTTTGTGGGATGATGCATTTAAAAGATCCCTAGCTACTAATGGAAAAATGAAGCGGGTTTCCTCTCTATGACTGTGTCAAAATTACCAAATATTTGACATCCAATAGCGGATGATTAATAAATCAATGTGCTTTAATGACGCCATTAAACAAAACAAACTTCTTCTTTTTAAATTAAATTGTTATGTTCTTACGTCCTTAGAATGCTCCATCGTCCGTATTAATGTAATCTTCTGCATGAAATAGATGCCAAACACGTGTACACGTACAACAAGTATAATGTTAGTCACAAACGTAAACTTACGATGTTTGTGAAATTGGCTCCAGAAGTATTCGGAGTTGTGTGTGAGGCGTTCACGATACCATCAAGCCCGACCCCACCCCAAACCCCCCACCCCCGAACAGAGAAGACAGATTTCAATAATAACTTGTTCTTATTTAATATCATATATAGCTCGATGTAACCAATGATTAGTAACGGAGAGTTTACATGGGATAGGATTGCCTTGCACTGGGCTTTCCACCAAAATACGACAGCCGACGCTATCTATATACACGGCCGCTGCGTATATAGCCACGTCCGTGTTAAGTCAAAAACATGGCGGCGTCTATTGCCGTTGTATTTATGTAATTCGTATTTGCGTGCAATATTTAGGACTGTGTGTGTACGGTAGCCAACTGGTTCTCAGAGCAAACGATTCGGGTAAGTACAGAGAAGTCAGTCGCGGAGTGCGGCATAGGGTAAGTACAGAGAAGTCAGTCGCGGAGTGCGGCATCGGGTAAGTACAGAGAAGTCAGTCGCGGAGTGCGGCATCGGGTAAGTACAGAGAAGTCAGTGGCGGAGTGCGGCATAGGGTAAGTACAGAGAAGTCAGTCGTGGAGTGCGGCATAGGGTAAGTACAGAGAAGTCAGTGGCGGAGTGCGGCATCGGGTAAGTACAGAGAAGTCAGTGGCGGAGTGCGGCATCGGGTAAGTACAGAGAAGTCAGTGGCGGAGTGCGGCATCGGGTAAGTACAGAGAAGTCAGTGGCGGAGTGCGGCATCGGGTAAGTACAGAGAAGTCAGTGGCGAGTGCGGCATCGGGTAAGTACAGAGAAGTCAGTCGCGAAGTGCGGCATCGGGTAAGTACAAAGAAGTCAGTCGCTAGTACAGATCAAAACAGGAGAAGTTATCAAAGAACATCAGAAACTGTTAAAACGATCTTGCATATTATATTAGAGATAGCAGATTTGGAAACTAGATTGATATAAACACATATTTTAAAGGCATATTGTCACAGACCACTAACCTATTTAATGGTTTAACAAAGTATTACCTGAACAAACATTATTTGATTTGTCCCTAAATGTACTTTATTCAACCATCTTCATAACCACCATACTCTATTTATTAATGATATTTTGTAAAAATAATTGAATTATGGCAATGGTCCATAATTCAAAAACTAAAATTACCGAGAGGGTTGACATGGATTTCATTTCATCATGGTTCAGTTAAAGTGATGCGATAGCTAGATTTGGTTTCCAACAATTAATATAATTTTTATTTATTATCCATTTTTAGAGAAATAAGGTCCTTAAATCCGTGACAGTATGCCTTTAAGGTCCATTTTTACATCCTGCCACCCACTATCACACGAAGGCAGTACGAAAATAGCGACTTGAAATACGTACACACTGACAACCAAATCATCATCAGCAGACATAACCATCCGATAAATTCCCTTCATCTTTCTTGGGTTGGTTCTCAGAACGTGAGCAATTCTTGATGTTCGATTCAAAAACAAGCTTGTCTCTCGTTACATCGATTTTTCTTTTAACTTCAAGTGAAATGTTTTACCGTTGTAAGACAGACCGTTATTGCGTTCCTATCAGCTTTAAAATTTGCTTTTCTCTGTGTTTATCGTGTACAATGGCCCACAGACGAGGCCGCCAACTCGGCAAAAAACACATTATACGAGTCATTAATGAGCGCAATGACAAATCCAGAGCGGCAACCCATCTACTGACGAATAACTGTGGAGTTAATTATATGGAAATTGTTTCGTGCCACAGTTTGAACGAACACTTTAAACCGGTTCAGGACTTTGAAACTGTTTTTCCAGATGAGAAGTAAAATATGCTAATTAGTAAATGACTTATTGTATTTGAAGAACAAGGTATTCAAAGGGGGAAAAAAGACTGTCTTAAATAAGTTAGAAATGTTATTGTTTTACCAGATGGCAAAACAGAATATGCTAATTAGTCAATAAATTGGAAGAAAGAAGAAAAAGGGAGATTATTGAGCTATGACTTTGAATACTATTTTAAATAAGCTAAAAATGTTATTGCTGTACCAGACGACAAGATAAAATATGTTCATTAATAAGTGAATTATTGTATTCGACGAACAAGCGATAAAAAGAAAGAAAGAAAAAAAAAAGAGTTTATTGTGCCAAAATAATTGAATTTGTTTAATACTTTTACCTAATAATAAACCAAAATATGCTAATTCGTCAATGAATACCTGAAAAACAAGAGATTAAATGAATTAATGTTTAACGACACCCCAGCACAAAAATATACATCGGTTACTGTGTGACAAGGAATTAAATGAATGAATGAATGTTTAACGACACCCCAGCACAAAAATACACATCGGTTATTGGGTGACAAGGGATTAAATGAATGAATGTTTAACGACACCCCAGCACAAAAATACACATCGGTTATTGGGTGACAAGGGATTAAATGAATGAATGAATGTTTAACGACACCCCAGCACAAAAATACACATCGGTTATTGGGTGACAAGGGATTAAATGAATGAATGTTTAACGACACCCCAGCACAAAAATACACATCGGTTATTGGGTGACAAGGGATTAAATGAATGAATGTTTAACGACACCCCAGCACAAAAATACACATCGGTTATTGGGTGACAAGTTATTAAATGAATGAATCAATGTTTAACGCTGCGTCAAATATAACAGTATGCTATCCAACTTTTTCAGTTGTAGAAACGGACTTTTCCAAGGTGAAGTATTATCACCGATATTATTTTCCATGTTTGTAAATGACTGCGAAATGCATTTCTTATCAGATAATTGCCCTTATATCGACATCCAATCATTAAATATATTCCTACTTATGTATGCCGATGATATGGTTCTCCTAGCTGAAACACCAGAAGGCCTTCAGTCAATGCTCAATTCACTATCAAAATATACTACCAAATGGGACCTAACTGTAAATACAACTAAGACTAAGGTTGTCATTTTTAGAAATGGGGGGATCATTCGAGACAACGAAAAGTGGTTATACAAAGGTGAACAGTTAGAGGTTGTAAATGAATTCATTTATCTTGGCTTATTATTCTGTTATAACGGTAAATTTAATCGAACTCAAAAACGATTCGCTGATCAGGGAAGAAAAGCCTTGTTTTCATTATTAAACGTATGCAAAAGACATTATTTTAATATTGAAACAATGCTATCTGTTTTTGACACCTATGTTAACAGTATTCTTAGTTATGGGTCAGAGGTCTGGGGATTCCACTGTGCAAGGGATGTTGAAAATATTCATAAAAATTCTGTAAAAAACTACTTGGAGTACAACAAGGGGCCTGTAATGAATTTATATATAGTGAGTTAGGGCGTTTTCCTCTGTATATTATGAGAAAATTAAGAATTTTTAAATATTGGATTAAAATACGAAATACTGAAAATTGTATCCTTTTAGCTATATATGAGGAAATGGAACGATTAAAGGGTAACTGGGTAACACAAGTCAAACAAGAACTAAATAGGCTTGGACTAAACTATATATGGAACATACCAAATGTTGGTAACAGAGAATATAATATAATTAAGGAAAGAATTTACGATAATTTTAAACAACATTGTTTTAGTCGAATAACGACTTCACCGAAAGGTACCTTATATACATTTTTGTTACTTGAATTCAAGCTACAAACATATCTTAGACAACCCATACCATTAAATCACTTAAAAGAAATATCAAAGATCCGAATTAGTGCACACAAATTAAATATAGAAATCGGAAGGTATAGGAAAATTGACAGGGCCGAAAGAAAATGAACTATTTGTAACTATAATGATATAGAAGACGAATACCATTTTATCCTTATTTGCCCAGCTTTGAATGATTTGAGGAATAAGTATATAAAACAATGTTACCACAGACGTCCAAGCGTATTTAGGCTCATTGAACTATTAACAACTGAAAACAATAAAGACATCAATAACCTGGGAAAATATTTAGTTTTGGCAAATAAAGTTAGAGACGATTTACTGAAGCTTACTTAAAATATGACATCCACAAACCTGCCGTTTCATTAGCAAGTATATTAATCATATTTCATCTGGTATACATCAATATATACCTATATATTTAGAATTAGAATTATCACTATACCACGATAATGTTTATAGAGCACATATATATGTACATCCCACCACTATTACTAGTATACTATGTTAATTTTACCATTAATTCTTAAATCACTCTCCACCTGTATTTGTATATTTGTATATATACCGTGATTATATATGTATGTATTTATGCTGATAAGTTTCTTTAACTTAAGGCAAATAAAGAACTTGAAGAACTTGAACTTGATCAGGTTTCAAACCCAACGACACCCCAGCACAAAAATACACATCGGTTATTGGGTGACAAGGGATTAAATGAATGAATGTTTAACGACACCCCAGCACAAAAATACACATCGGTTATTGGGTGACAAGGGATTAAATGAATGAATGTTTAACGACACCCCAGCACAAAAATACATATCGGTTATTGGGTGACAAGGGATTAAATGAATGAATGTTTAACGACACCCCAGCACAAAAATACATATCGGTTATTGGGTGACAAGGGATTAAATGAATGAATGTTTAACGACACCCCAGCACAAAAATACACATCGGTTATTGGGTGACAAGGGATTAAATGAATGAATCAATGTTTAACGACACCCCAGCACAAAAATACACATCGGTTATTGGGTGACAAGGGATTAAATGAATGATTCAATGTTTAACGACACCCCAGCACAAAAATACACATCGGTTATTGGGTGACAAGGGATTAAATGAATGATTCAATGTTTAACGACACCCCAGCACAAAAATACACATCGGTTATTGGGTGACAAGGGATTAAATGAATGATTCAATGTTTAACGACACCCCAGCACAAAAACACACATCGGTTATTGGGTGACAAGGGATTAAATGAATGAATGTTTAACGACACCCCAGCACAAAAATACACATCGGTTATTGGGTGACAAGGGATTAAATGAATGAATCAATGTTTAACGACACCCCAGCACAAAAATACACATCGGTTATTGGGTGACAAGGGATTAAATGAATGAATGTTTAACGACACCCCAGCACAAAAATACACATCGGTTATTGGGTGACAAGGGATTAAATGAATGAATCAATGTTTAACGACACCCCAGCACAAAAATACACATCGGTTATTGGGTGACAAGGGATTAAATGAATGATTCAATGTTTAACGACACCCCAGCACAAAAATACACATCGGTTATTGGGTGACAAGGGATTAAATGAATGAATCAATGTTTAACGACACCCCAGCACAAAAATACACATCGGTTACTGTGTGACAAGGGATTAAATGAATGAATCAATGTTTAACGACACCCCAGCACAAAAATACACATCGGTTATTGGGTGACAAGTGATTAAATGAATGAATGTTTAACGACACCCCAGCACAAAAATACACATCGGTTATTGGGTGACAAGGGATTAAATGAATGAATCAATGTTTAACGACACCCCAGCACAAAAATACACATCGGTTACTGTGTGACAAGGAATTAAATGAATGAATGAATGTTTAACGACACCCCAGCACAAAAATACACATCGGTTATTGGGTGACAAGGGATTAAATGAATGAATGAATGTTTAACGACACCCCAGCACAAAAATACACATCGGTTATTGGGTGACAAGGGATTAAATGAATGAATGTTTAACGACACCCCAGCACAAAAATACACATCGGTTATTGGGTGACAAGGGATTAAATGAATGAATGAATGTTTAACGACACCCCAGCACAAAAATACACATCGGTTACTGTGTGACAAGGGATTAAATGAATGAATCAATGTTTAACGACACCCCAGCACAAAAATACACATCGGTTACTGTGTGACAAGGGATTAAATGAATGAATCAATGTTTAACGACACCCCAGCACAAAAATACACATCGGTTATTGGGTGACAAGTGATTAAATGAATGAATCAATGTTTAACGACACCCCAGCACAAAAATACACATCGGTTACTGTGTGACAAGGGATTAAATGAATGAATCAATGTTTAACGACACCCCAGCACAAAAATACACATCGGTTATTGGGTGACAAGGGATTAAATGAATGAATCAATGTTTAACGACACCCCAGCACAAAAATACACATCGGTTACTGTGACAAGGAATTAAATGAATGAATGAATGTTTAACGACACCCCAGCACAAAAATACACATCGGTTATTGGGTGACAAGGGATTAAATGAATGAATGAATGTTTAACGACACCCCAGCACAAAAATACACATCGGTTATTGGGTGACAAGGGATTAAATGAATGAATGTTTAACGACACCCCAGCACAAAAATACACATCGGTTATTGGGTGACAAGGGATTAAATGAATGAATGAATGTTTAACGACACCCCAGCACAAAAATACACATCGGTTACTGTGTGACAAGGGATTAAATGAATGAATCATTGTTTAACGACACCCCAGCACAAAAATACACATCGGTTACTGTGTGACAAGGGATTAAATGAATGAATCAATGTTTAACGACACCCCAGCACAAAAATACACATCGGTTATTGGGTGACAAGGGATTAAATGAATGAATCAATGTTTAACGACATCCCAGCACAAAAATACACATCGGTTACTGGGTGACAAGGGATTAAATGAATGAATCAATGTTTAACGACACCCCAGCACAAAAATACACATCGGTTATTGGGTGACAAGGGATTAAATGAATGAATGAATGTTTAACGACACCCCAGCACAAAAATACACATCGGTTACTGTGTGACAAGGGATTAAATGAATGAATCAATGTTTAACGACACCCCAGCACAAAAATACACATCGGTTACTGTGTGACAAGGGATTAAATGAATGAATCAATGTTTAACGACACCCCAGCACAAAAATACACATCGGTTATTGGGTGACAAGGGATTAAATGAATGAATCAATGTTTAACGACACCCCAGCACAAAAATACACATCGGTTACTGTGTGACAAGGGATTAAATGAATGAATCAATGTTTAACGACACCCCAGCACAAAAATACACATCGGTTATTGGGTGACAAGTGATTAAATGAATGAATGTTTAACGACACCCCAGCACAAAAATACACATCGGTTATTGGGTGACAAGGGATTAAATGAATGAATCAATGTTTAACGACACCCCAGCACAAAAATACACATCGGTTACTGTGTGACAAGGAATTAAATGAATGAATGAATGTTTAACGACACCCCAGCACAAAAATACACATCGGTTATTGGGTGACAAGGGATTAAATGAATGAATGAATGTTTAACGACACCCCAGCACAAAAATACACATCGGTTATTGGGTGACAAGGGATTAAATGAATGAATGTTTAACGACACCCCAGCACAAAAATACACATCGGTTATTGGGTGACAAGGGATTAAATGAATGAATGAATGTTTAACGACACCCCAGCACAAAAATACACATCGGTTACTGTGTGACAAGGGATTAAATGAATGAATCATTGTTTAACGACACCCCAGCACAAAAATACACATCGGTTACTGTGTGACAAGGGATTAAATGAATGAATCAATGTTTAACGACACCCCAGCACAAAAATACACATCGGTTATTGGGTGACAAGGGATTAAATGAATGAATCAATGTTTAACGACATCCCAGCACAAAAATACACATCGGTTACTGGGTGACAAGGGATTAAATGAATGAATCAATGTTTAACGACACCCCAGCACAAAAATACACATCGGTTACTGGGTGACAAGGGATTAAATGAATGAATCAATGTTTAACGACACCCCAGCACAAAAATACACATCGGTTATTGGGTGACAAGGGATTAAATGAATGAATGAATGTTTAACGACACCCCAGGACAAAAATACACATCGGTTATTGGGTGACAAGGGATTAAATGAATGAATGTTTAACGACACCCCAGCACAAAAATACACATCGGTTATTGGGTGACAAGGGATTAAATGAATGAATGAATGTTTAACGACACCCCAGCACAAAAATACACATCGGTTACTGTGTGACAAGGGATTAAATGAATGAATCATTGTTTAACGACACCCCAGCACAAAAATACACATCGGTTACTGTGTGACAAGGGATTAAATGAATGAATCAATGTTTAACGACACCCCAGCACAAAAATACACATCGGTTACTGTGTGACAAGGGATTAAATGAATGAATCATTGTTTAACGACACCCCAGCACAAAAATACACATCGGTTACTGTGTGACAAGGGATTAAATGAATGAATCAATGTTTAACGACACCCCAGCACAAAAATACACATCGGTTATTGGGTGACAAGGGATTAAATGAATGAATCAATGTTTAACGACATCCCAGCACAAAAATACACATCGGTTACTGGGTGACAAGGGATTAAATGAATGAATCAATGTTTAACGACACCCCAGCACAAAAATACACATCGGTTACTGGGTGACAAGGGATTAAATGAATGAATCAATGTTTAACGACACCCCAGCACAAAAATACACATCGGTTACTGTGTGACAAGGTATTAAAAGAAAAAGAAAACGTTTACTGTGCTATCATTTTAAAGACTAGTTTAAATGAAATAAAAGTGTTATTATTTTACCAAATAAAATATGTTTTTGAAGAACAAGGGATAACAACAAAACAAATACTTTTTTTGTGCTATAATTTAAAGAAAACTCACTTTAAATATGTTAAAGACTTCATTGTGTCACCCAGATTGTAAATATATAGATGATATTTCATGTTGTTTTGTCAAATATGGCATATATCTCATCGAGTGAAGTTTGCAATCATACCTCACGAGTCGCGCTTGCGCGACGAGTGTGATATGATTGCAAACTTCACGAGATGAGATACAAATCATATTTGACAAAACATGAAATTTTCTATTTATTGTATAACTTTTGGCAGTTTACCTTTATTTTTAAAATGCCAACAGCAAAATAGTTCCGGCTTTCTTATAATGAAGATAACACTTTCTATAGTGACGATAACACACTTTAGAGTGAAATAGTGAAATTTTCACTCTACAATGTGTTATCGTCACTGAGTGACTGATAACACTTTTATTTCACTGATATTTTAAGATATTTCACTAAATGTTATATAATAAAATGTTCTAATTAGAATATGAAGTATTGTATTCTTTAGAGGTCAAGGAATTAACATGAGGAAAAAAACGTAACAAAAACAATCACATATACCAAAAGAAAAGACAAAACAAAACAAAACGATTCGTTAGGTTTTCCTTTTATTTTTTGTACCCCAGGTTTACTAAAATCTGAACTCTCCCTAGTCACCATTGTTTTAACTGATAAGGGACTGGGCCCGTGCTTATAAAACTGATTACCCTCTTAGACTACTCATGTATTTAATGATGCCACTCGCATGCAATATGTCGACGTTGCAGTGACGTTAACGACTCTCAAGACGTTATTAAAGTCTGTAGTCTAGACTTTAAATGTTTCATTTAACTGTTGACGTTTTATCTTGCTGTTGATCATCACATTCATTTTGCATCCATTCATTCATTTATTCATTCATTTATTCATTTATTCATTCATTCATTTATTCATTTATTCATTCATTCATTTATTCATTTATTCATTCATTCATTTATTCATTTATTCATTCATTCATTCATTCATTCATTCATTTATTCATTCATTCATTTAAATGTTTCATAAGCACGAGAACATTAATGGTAAAGAGAAAGTTAGTCTGTTTTGTTTAACGACACCACTAGAGCACATTTATTAATTGTCCAGTTGTGGTACACTGGTTGTAACGAGAGAAAAAAACAACAATCAGTTGAATGGATCCACCAAGGTGGTTCGATCCTGCGACGCAAGCACCCCAAGGGAACACTCAGCCGACTGAGTAAAACCCCGCCCTGGTAAAGAGACAGTAACTCACCATAGCAACACAGGCTACTCCTACCAGAACAGCACCAGTGGATCTTTTACAAACACTTTCCCATTAACAGAACAGTACGTACCACGGCTTTGGATTTACCAATCTCGGGGCAATTGTTGGGACGGAATAAAACACGAGTTCGCGTGAAGGGAGGGGGGGGGGTGTACAGGCCAGATTATTAAGCGGTTAACTTACTTTAAAGGGACATACCGGTACACTAGTTTTTAAACACTAAAGCATTTTTTTTTTCACAATTAGAGCCGTTTTGTATCACTGAAATCATACTTTACCGTTTAGATTTTATTGTTTAGATTATCCATTTCCGTACATTCGAAGTGTTTTTGGTCATTCTAGTGTTTTTAATGTCACAAAATGCATTTCTCATATTTTTAAAAATGCATGTGCGTCTGAGAAGCAACAGCTATGGAGTCGAGTTTTAGTCTATTTTAGAGGGTATTTCACCATTTCAAAGAAAGAAATGTTTTATTTAACGACGCACTCAACACATTTTATTTACGGTTATATGGCGTCAGACATATGGTTAAGGACCACACAGATTTGGAGAGGAAACCCGCTGTCGCCACTACATGGGCTACTCTTCCGATTAGCAGCAAGGGATCTTTTATTTGCGCTTCCCACAGGCAGGATAGCACAAACCATGGCCTTTGTTGAACCAGTTATGGATCACTGGTCGGTGCAAGTGGTTTACACCTACCCATTGAGCCTTACGGAGCACTCACTCAGGGTTTGGAGTCGGTATCTGGATTAAAAGTCCCATGCCTCGACTGGGATCCGAACCCAGTACCTACCAGCCTGTAGACCGATGGCCTGCCACGACGCTACGGAGGCCGGTTTCCACCATTTCAAAGTCACAGACTCAGTTGTAACTTTATCCAAACATGTTACAGGTTGGTAGATTAACTGAACTTAGTGTTCATTTTCACGGGTTGAAACTAGGGTCAGCCTATTTTAAAGAATAATTTGAAAAGATATATTAATGAAGAACTATTTCCTAAACCAAACTATACTAAGGTTCTACAGGGGGATGGGAAGGGGTGGGGTGAAATCTGAAGATCCCCCTCCCCCCTCCCTGCTGAGGCTAATATTTTTTTTCACAGTAATATTAGGTTATTAGATGTTCTGGTAAATAAAACTGTCGACAAAAAGGTCTGCTGGATTAATAGTCGACCCCCACCCACTGGTTGAGACCACAATACGTCCCTGTCCTATACAAAGTAGCACCACTGGGAGTGGAGGTCACGTGTGGTACCTCTAAATCGTGTTCTGGCAAAGCTTCCCACGTATTAACGCGCCAGTTTTAAGACTACTACATTTCGGAAGTGATGGAAGTCTTGTAATTAACGAAGGTGAATGAAATTCGTCTTGTGGGATGTTGTCATTCAGTGGAGTGTGTGTTTGTTTATTCTGTAGCGTTTTCCCGCCTGAGTACCACCACTTAACATGTCTGGTAAATATCACTGTTAATTACCTACGTCTGCGCACCTCTGATACGTCATCGCGGTGCTGACAGAAATTTACCGTCGTGACGTCATGCACAAGTAACTCACTGGAGGTCATAAACACCTCCGTTTATATGAATGGGTACTTGTGAGGGTTCGTAAATCGTTCTTTTTAATGTAATGAGTTTTGGTCATTGTCTGACTAGAGTAGCATTCGTCATGTATTGGTTCATTTCAACTGATTTTCTTGCTTATATCCAATTAAGTTTGAAGCACGCGTCACGTATTGGCCACATTCCCAGGAATGCTTTATGTCTAAGACATCAATGTCTACCGCTTTCATTCACTCAATCTCTCTCTTTCTCTCCATCTATGTCTTGCACTTTCATTCACCCAATCTCTCTTTCTCTCCATTTATGTCTTGCACTTTCATTCACCCAATCTCTCTCTTTCTCTCCATTTATGTCTTGCACTTTCATTCACTCAATCTCTCTCTCTTTCTCTCCATTTATGTCTTGCACTTTCATTCACCCAATCTCTCACTTTCTCTCCATTTATGTCTTGCACTTTCATTCACTCAATCTCTCTCTTTCTCTCCATCTATGTCTTGCATTTTCATTCACTCAATCTCTCTCTTTCTCTCCATCTATGTCTTGCACTTTCATTCACTCAATCTCTCTCTTTCTCTCCATCTATGTCTTGCACTTTCATTCACTCAATCTCTCTCTTTCTCTCCATTTATGTCTTCCGCTTTCATTCACTCAATCTCTCTCTTTCTCTTCATCTATGTCTTGCACTTTCATTCACCCATTCTCTCTTTCTCTCCATTTATGTCTTGCACTTTCATTCACACAATCTCTCTTTTTCTCCATTTATGTCTTGCACTTTCATTCACCCAATTTCTCTCTTTCTCTCCATATATGTCTTCCGCTTTCATTCACTCAATCTCTCTCTTTCTCTCCATCTATGTCTTGCACTTTCATTCACCCATTCTCTCTTTCTCTCCATTTATGTCTTGCACTTTCATTCACCCATTCTCTCTTTTTCTCCATCTATGTCTTGCACTTTCATTCACTCATTCTCTCTCTCTCTGTCTCTGTCTGTCTCTGTCTGTCTCTCTCTCTCTCTCTCTCTCTCTCTCTCTCTCTCTCTCTCTCTGTCTTGTTCTTTCTTTCACTCGTTCTATCGCTGCTTCTCCATTCCTGTCTTGCTATTTCTTTCACTCGTTCTATCGCTGCCTCTCCATTCCTTTCTTGCCAAATCTTTCACTTGTTCCCTCTTCCTTTCTATCCATCCATCCATCCATCCATCCATCCATCCATCCATCCATCCATCCATCCATCCATCCATCCATCCATTTATCTATGTATGTATGTATCTATGTATGTCCATCATATGTATGTATGTATCCATCCATCCATATATATATATATATATACACACGTCTGTCTTTCCTTTTTTTTCACTCATTCTCTCTTTCTCTCCATCTCTGTCTTGCGCTTTCGTTCACTCATTCTCTCTTTCTCTCCATCTCTGTATTTCCTTTTCTTTCACTCGTTCGTTCTCTCTCTCTCTCTCTCTCTCTCTCTCTCTCTCTCTCTCTCTCTCTCTCTCTCTCTCTCTCTCTCTCTCTCTCTCTCTCTCTCTCTCTCTCTCTCTCTCTCTCTCTCTCTGCCCTCTCCTTCTCTCTCCAAAGTAACATTTGCTAGACTACAAACAGGCAACAGATTTTCCGAGCGGCTCAGTCTGTAGACAAAAATATCTACACAGAGTTTGTCACTCTCATCTAAGAAAAGAATTACTTCCTTATACGGCAATAGGAGTTATTTCCCTTGTATTATTGGTGACAAAATTCTTGACTGGTCGAAAGACAGGCATATTTGTTAAACGACACAGTACAAATTAAATTTAGTCTCAAAGGCGTGTGTTTTTATTTTTTTCAACACTTGGATAACTCCCAGGCTTCTTTCAATGGTCGTATGATGGAACCTCCTCCGAGGACCAATTGGTGGGTTTTTTTCCCCCGTTCCAACCAGTACCCTACGACTGTGTTCTTCTGTCTCTTATTTGGTTACGTGGGCGGGACGTAGCCCAGTAGTAAAGCGTTCGCTTGATGCATGGTTGATCTAGGATCGATCCACGTCAGGGGGTTAATTGGGCGATTTTTTGCCCCATCCAGTGCGCCACGACTTGTATATCAAAGGTGGTGGTATGTGCTATCCTGTAAGTGGAATGGTGCATATAAAAGATCCCTTGCTACTAATAGAAAAATTTAGCGGGTTTCCTCCCTAAGAGTAAGATTATAATATTATGTCAAAATTACCAAATGTTTGACATCCAATAGCAGGGCCGTAACTAGCAGGGGGGCAAGGGTGGTAGTTGCCCCCCCCCACCCCCTCCAGAAAAAATCAGGAAAGCATTATAGAAACTTCTCTTCTTAACTGTTTAAGGAGTTTTAGACTATTAACTACTCAGTTGCCCCCCCTCCACCCCCACCCCCACCCCCACCCCCCACCCCCAAACACAAAATCCTAGCTACGGCCCTGAATAGCCGATGTATAATAAATCAATGTGCTCTAGTGGTGTCGTTAAACTCATTTGGTTTGAACTTTTTCATTTTTTCTTGATCTGGCTCCTCATATCTTTTATCGTCTTTTACTGTCCGTCTCATCGTACCAGTTCTTGTCTCTCCAATAGCGCCAGGTGCTTGTCTTTTGTGTCATACACCTGCCATTTCCAACAGTGTTTGCTGTAAGCTTGCTGTGAAGCACCTGTTAGCACTTACAACTGCCAGTGATTGTTGTGTTTGATATATTCTCAGCTAAACTAATTATTAACGGCAAGTAGACATTCCCGAGGTTTTCCTTTCAATTTTACGGGCGGAACGTAGCCCGGTGGTAAAGCGCCCGCTCGGTGCGCGGTCGGTCTGGGATTGATCCCCGTCAGTGGTCCCATTGGGCTATTTCTCGTTCCAGACAGTGCACCACGACTGGTATATCAAATGCCGTGGTATGTACTACCCTAAGGCCGTGGTACTACTCTGTCTGTGAGATTATGCATACAAAAGATTCCTTGCTGCTAATCGAAAAGACTAGCCCATGAAGTGGCGACAGAGGGTTTCCTCTCTAAATAGTTGTGTGATCCTTGAATCTGACGCCATATAACTGTAAATAAAATGTGTTGAGTGCGTCATTAAAAATAAATATTTCCTTCCTTCCTTTAAATATGTTAACAAAAACGATAAAATAGATAACAATACAGCTTTTCCGTTGTAAGCAGTCGCCGTCATAGCATGTTCTCAAACTTAGTGTTTTAAACAACAATTTCAGAAGGTAAGGAAGGACATGTTTGATTTAACGACGCACTCAACACATTTTATTTACTGTTATATGACGTCAGACAACAATTTAGAGTTAACAAAACGACAAGTATGGTTAGCCTAGTCAAATGTGTATTTCGGTTGTTTTGATAAATACACGGAAGCCCGACCTTGTGAAAGATTTGTACATGTTTTATGGGTCAAACTGGACCGAAATAATGTTTAGACGTTTTCTGGTATATTAACGGTTGTGGTATGTGTTGCGCTGTTTGTGGGAAAGTGTATATAAAAGACCCCTTGTTACTAATGAAAACAACGTAGCTGGGTTTCTTTGAAGAATATATGTTTGAATAATTAAATGTTTGATAGCCGATTAATTAGTCAATGTTTTCAAATTTTAAATCTTTCATTTATTCATTTTAACTTGTGTTTCGTTCTTATGTTATATTTAAAGTTCATGAAACACGTTGTTCATGGCACAAATCTCCATAACTATGCTATATGTGAGATGCTGACCAATTGTTAGTGGATGAGAAGGCGGTATAGTGGCTTTATTATATACCTACCTGTTGAGATCTTATAACTCTGGGTAGGAGAAGGTACCGAGAGAAGAACCCAGTACCTACCTATCAACAAACACATACACAAACACACACAACGCAACACACACACACACACACACACACACACATACACACACATACACACACATATACACACAACACACGTATACACACACATACATACACACACACATACACACACACAACACACACACATACACATACACACACACAACACACACACACATACACACACATACACATACACACATACACACATACACACACACCACACACACACACACAACGCAACACACACACATACACACACACATACACACACATACACACACATATACACACACATACACACACAACGCAACACACACACACACATACACACACACATACACGCATACATACATACAACACACATATACACATACATACACACACACATACACACACACATACACACACACACACACACACACACACACATACACACATATACACACACATACACACAACACACATATACACATACACACACACACATACACACATACACATACACACACACAACACACATACACATACACATACAACGCAACACACACACACAACACACACACACACACATACACACGCATACACACATATACACACAACACACATATACACACACATACACACACACATACACACACACACATACACATACACACACATATACACACAACACACATATACACATACATACACACACACATACACACACATACACATACACATACACACACAACACACACACATACACACACATACACATACACACATACACACACATCACACACACACATACACACACAACACACACACAACACACACACATACACACACACACACATACACACACATGCACACATATACACACGACACACATATACAGACACATACACACACACATACACACACACATACACACATACACACACATATACACACAACACACATATACACATACATACACACACACATACACACACATACACATACACATACACACACAACACACACACACATACACACACATACACATACACACATACACACAACACACACACACATACACACACAACACACACACAACACACACACATACACACATACACAACACACACATACACAACACACACACACACACACATACACACATACACATACACACATACACACACAACACACACACATACACACACAAAGCAACACAACACACACAGATACACCCACACACACACAACACATACACACACACACCAAAACAAACCCAACAAAAACAAAAACAAACAATAAAAAACGTCAATAACAAAGTGTTTTGTTTAACGACACCACTAGAGCACATTGATTTATTAAACATCGGCTATTGGATGTCAGTGTTAGTAGCAAAGACTCTTTTATATACACCGTTCCACAGACAGGATAGCACATACCACGGGCTTTTGATATACCAGCCGTGGTGCCCTGGCTGGAATGAGAAATAGCCAAATAGGCCCACCGACGGGGATCTATCCCAGACCGACCGTGTATCAGGCGAGCGCTCTACCACTGGGCTACGTTTCGCCCCAAAGGGCCAAGAAGGCCACCAATAAAACCACATATGTAGTATTGTTTTCTTTGTTAATCCATCCAAGATAGTTTGAGCACCGCGGAACCATTTAATCCGTTATCGGGTAGCAAACCGATATGCGGGCTGGCGTGTCTGTGTATATACCTCAAACGACAGAAGGTGCATTCTGTCGATCTCTACTGGAAACCGATACACACATTATCACTCAGTAAATCACCTCAAAGGGGACCCCAGGACCATACTTCACCGGAAAGGTCTCACAGCAGACTTATATTCCCACAGTCTGTCACAGATATATTTTATGTCTAAATCTATCTCCGGTCTTAATTAAACATATACCCGCAGGTTTAACAAACGATATTCATCAGTTCTACTGATCTGAAATGTGATTCTTATATATGTTAAGGGTTATTTCAGGAATAGTCACTCGGGTGGAGGCGGGGGTTAAAGGGGAGGGGGGAAGCTAGATGGACATTAGCTCCATTGTAATGGTTCTCTGGGGGCGGGACATAGCCCAGTGGAAAGGCGCTCGCTTGATGTGAGGTCAGTTTGGGATCGATCCCCGTCAGTGGGCCCATTGGGTTATTTCGTGTTCAAGCCAGTGCACCACGACTGGTGTAACAAAGGCCGTGGTATGTGCTATCCTGTCTGTGGGATGGTGCATATAAAAGCTCCCTTGCTACAAATGGAAAAATGTAGCGGGTTTCTTCTCTTAGACTATATATATATAAATTACCAAATGTTTGACATCTAATAGCCGATGATTAATAAATATATGTGTTCTAGTGGTGTTGTTAGAAAAACAACCTTTTAAACATTAACCAAATGTCCGACGCCATCATATAACCCTAGTTGAAAAGGTGTGAGCAGGTCGCTAAATAAAACATGTTTCTTCTTTCTTCTTACAATTATTGCAATACTGTAGGTGTTATTTGTTTCCAAAGATGTACCCCTCTCCTTGGGAACATCTTGCACCCGTCCCGGTGTAAGACACGTACCCCATCCTTAACGCACCAACAGAAAGAAGTTGTAAACAGACAAAGATTACGTCCATTGTTAGTTCTGTGCGTACCTGTGTAACGGTCGGCGTCAGTCTGACAATACAATGGTGACAAGGGCCGTTACGCTTCGTAAGTTACGCATCAGCTATCAATTAAAGAAACAAATGGGGTTGGATTTGACATGTCCATGGGGGAGATGAATATGATGAATATCACGCGGGTACACTATTGTGTTTATATCACGGGTATTCTATCATGATGCGACATGTCCGCTATCGCACACCGCCATCTTGGTTTTAGTATCTGACTCGGGGTATGGGAAGTAAATCACAATGCATTGTCAACCATACTAACATAATATTAAGTTTGTTTTGTTTAACGACACCACTAGAGCACTTTTACTAACATAATATATGCAACAACGATGAGAGCAAGAATGTTCCGTGTGTGGTGATAATAACTAATCTATGTTTTATGCTTCGAAGGTATCTCCGTTGGTGGACCCATTGGGCTATTTCTCGTTCCAGCTAGTGCACCACGACTGGTATATCAAAGGTCGTAGTATGTGCTATCCTGTCTGTGAGATGGTGCATATAAAAGATCCCTTGCTACTATTGGAAACGTGTAACGGGTTTCCTCTATAAGTATATACGTCATATATATTACCAAATGTTTAACATCCAATAGCCGACGATTTAAAATCAATGTGTTCTAGTGGTGTTGGTAAACAAGAACAACAACAAAAGTTCAAAGGTATTTCAACTAGATGTTGTCAACTAAAGTTGAAAAACAAACATTTCAGTTTTCAAGACAACCATTAATTTGCCATTTCGGTTTGCTAGGAAGTCACGGTTATACCCTAGGTTTTTATTTATACTCGGTATATAGAAATAGGGGATTTTTATTGTAATATTTCATCAAAAATAAACTTGTGAACAACATAGACAGATGCAATTCCTTTGAAATATTAAATGCTTTACTTGCAACTACAAAAGGGTGTTATTGTCGTATTTTATGAGGCGGTACGGTGGTATTTAAAAAGGGGGTGTATTTACTTCCCTGCTACCCTCACCCCATATAATCTGAATCGGCTGTTAGAACCGCCGGTAATAAAACAGTCGTTTGGTCAAAACTCTACACCGTATCAAACTGATCGCTGGGAAACAAGCAGGAGATACGTTTACATAGATAAAAACCCCACGTGAAGCGACCGGTGATTTGTCAATCAGTTAACCGTGTAATATTATCTCCCACCCTTAGCATGACCTATAGCATGTCTAAGAAAGAAAGAAACAATACCGATAAAGCGTCTGTGTCGATAACTAATGATCCGTAACTATACGTCGTTTATATTTCGTACAACAGATAAAGTATCCATTTAAAAATTACAATCTGAGATTGACGTAGGTTTGTGTCATTTGATATTTGTCTTTATTGTGTACAATATTAAATATTCAAATAAGTATCACATTGTAACGGGGTTATATTCGTCAAAGATTTAACAAAGATAGCCTCCCGAATGGTTACTGATTTAAGGAAAAAGACAAATCAAAAAATGTATGCGACGTGTTCAAAGGTCGCCAAATATTCTCGAATCTACACTAAATGCATAGGAGACCATATAGAGTTTGTTTTACTAATACACGTGCAGTTTGTGTAGTCTCATTATTCAACGAATCATTTCACGTATATATAATTAGGCTTCGATTATATGTGTGTCCATGACTGTCGGTCGTCCTGTCTGTCTGTCTGTCTGTTTGTCTGTGTGCCTAGGTTTCAGCCTATCTGTCTGCCTGTTTGCCTGCCTGTCCGTCTGTCTGTCTGCCAACCTGTCTGTCTTCCCGCCAGCCTGTGTGCCTGCTTGAGCAAAGTTCTTCAAAGTGTTTCAGATATAATATATAAGTAAAACCTCTCAAAACCGGACCCTCTGTAAACCGGAATTCCCCTAAGCCGGACACTTTTTACTGTCTTTTTTTAAAAGTCAGTAGAGAACTTAACCTCTCTAAACCGGATACCTCTTAACACGGACATATTACTTGTTCCGTGGGTGTTCGTTTTCACTGAAAAGTAAACTTAAATAAAATGTCTGTTTGCCTGCCACAAAGTTCACCAAAGTCTTTCAGGTATAGTATATAGGAGTTAAAGTTCGTTTATGTTTAACGACACCTCTAGAGCACATTGATTTACTAACCATCGGCGATTGGATGTCAAAAAAAATTGTCATTTTGATATATAGTCTTAGAGAGGAAACCCGCTACCTTTTTTCATTAGCAGCAAGGGATCTTTTATATGCACCATTCCACAAACAGTACAGCACGGCCATTGATATACCTGTCGTGGTGCACTGGCTGGAACGAGAAATAGCCCAATGGGCTCACCGACGTGGATCGATCTCAGACCGACTGCGCATCAGGCGAAAGCTTTATCACTGGGCTACGCCCCGTCCCTTTAGTATATAAGAAAACATTAGTCTGTCTGTCTGTCTGTCTGTCTGTATGTATGTATGTTTGTCTACAAATCCACCGCACATAGGAGGCTCATTCAAGTGTCTCCCCCCCCCCCTCACACACACACACTTGGTATGACATTAACTGTATACCACATAACACTGTAAAGCAATCCTTCTACCGCTAGTGGGCGCCACTAACACCAGCATACAGCGATTCTGTGACGATGGTCGTGTCAAAAACGCGCACACAAAGACGGCAAACGAATAAAAAACACGTTTATTTACAAAATGTTAGTTTTGAAATAATCTATTTTCAATGGACTTTATGACCACTTCATCTGATATTTGACTTTTTCCTTTCACCAAATAAAAGAGTGAAATGCTATAGCGGTCCTCAATGGATACGTTATCTCCCTTGGCAAACATGGACTACATTGTCCGGAGTATGTAAAATAACCGCGGGAGAGCGGTGAGGTCAGTTTGAAGATGGCGGGAAACCTAATCGTCTGCTGTTTTGAATTACGGAGGTCCTCGAAAATTGCTCCGCAAACACGCATTAGGGTAAATGTAATGAACACGACTGTCCCATCGCGTGTGGACTTTGAGCTTCGCATGGGGCCAGGCGTGACCACGTAATAGCGCGGCTAGGTCGGGAGTCATATTATAACAACCGATGGCATAGGCGGATATAGAGCGGGGTACACACCATTGGTGTTCGCTGGATTTCATATTAGGGGAACCTATATTAGGATCGGGTACCTACATTGTCTTGTAACATGTGTTATGAAGCGACAGGCAAATATAAAAGGGGGTGGTGTGTGTGTGTGTGTGTGTGTGTGTGTGTGTGTGTGTGTGTGTGTGTGTGTGTGTGTGTGTGTGTGTGTGTGTGTGTGTGTGTGACCGTCCTCGGTGGTGTCGTGATTAAGCTATCAGACATAAGGCTGGTTGGTACAGGGTTCACAACCCGGTACCGGCTCTCACCCAGAGCGAGTTTCAGCGACTCATTAGGTAGGTGTAAGACCACTACGCCCTCTTCTCTTTCACCAACCACTAACAAATAACCACTAACCCACTGTCCTTGAAATACAGCGCAGATAGCTCAGGTGTGCCCAGTACAGCGTGCTTGAACGTTAATTAGATATAAGCACGAAAATAAGTTGAAACGAAATGAAAAGGTTAGATTGGGGGGGGGGGGGGCATGGTCCTATACCCCCCGTGATTACGGCAGTGATAGTAAGTAGGTAACTAGTTTTACGTGATTACGGCAGTGATAGTAAGTAGGTAACTAGTTTTACGTGATTACGGCAGTGATAGTAAGTAGGTAACTAGTTTTACGTGATTACGGCAGTGATAGTAAGTAGGTAACTAGTTTTACGTGCCCATATACCACAAGGGTTTCGAACACGCCCATCCCGAGTCCGGTCTCTCGATATGCTCAGGGGTCTTACACGGGACAGGAGGTATTTAATTGATGGATAATTTAGAACTTTTTATTTTTATTTAAAAAGTCCAACAATATAAAAGGGTTGGGGGAGAGGTGCAGTGATAGACACGGTTTGGTGTATTTTGCCAAAATGTCCGGTGACGAACGATCAGCATATTCGACATCCAGCGCTTTATGCAACAAACGTTTCGCACCCAACATCCACCCTCTCAAAATTCTCTCTCCGCCCCTGAACGGCGTGGGCAGGGAAGATAGTTACTATGTGTATGCAAATGTATTAAGAAAATAAAGATAATAATTTTTGTATTAAATTTGATAAAGCATGGGGCGAGCAAGTAGGTAAGCAGTGGCGGATCCAGAAAATCCATTGGGGGGGGGGTCAGTGAAATGAGGTGGAATGTCAAGGGAACTTTGGGGGAGATTTGGAGGGGATCGTAGAAAAATTAAAATTAATATATAACAAAATTATAACTATCTCAAAATTTAGGGGGTAGGCGACCCTGCCGACCCCCCCCCCCCCCTAGATCCGCCTCTGGTAAGTGAGTGAGTGAGTGCTAGGGTGTGTGGTGGGATGTTTGGGTTTTTGGTGGGTCAGTGAGCGAGTGAACAAGCGAAAAAACGAACGAACGAATGTTTGACGACAGCCCTTTGACAAAGTAGACACCAGTTGAGATGGCGGGGAATGTTCTTCTCTACAACTGGTATTTCTTAGGCCGTACCTACCACAAAATGAGCGGGAGGTGTATTGGGGGTGGGTGTGAGGGGGTGGGGTGTGAGGAGACAATTATATGGTTTATTTATATACTCTAGTTTAAGTCATTATGTTTCGGCTTTTATGCCAATTTTTTTTTGAATGCATGTATTATATTGACATACTTAATGTACCCCAAGTGTCAAAACGTGCCCATCAGTCGTTTCTCCCACAATACACTTTTGAAATATAAGTCGAAAACGGGTGTGCAGACATTTTCATTGTGTTATAGCTTGGATTCTTCATACATATTACGCTTTGTAATGGAACATAATTGAGGACCTTTGCGCCAATCTCGCGTGACCTTACAGTATGACCTTGCGATCTAGTCGCACCAACGTGTTCTCTGTGATGTGACTGAGAAGGTTGAGGGTTTTTTGCTGGGTTCAAGAGAGGTGTTAATCAAATATTGCAATAAATATGCAGCACTTCAGTTCGCAAACATCACTATAATGAGATCGTGTTTCCGTGTACACTCTATTTTCGGTCTAAAGTTAGATTTGATCAATATAAGGTCATCTTTGCATGATACAGCAAGATCTGGTGAAAAGAACATCAGAATAATGTATTCTCATTTGTAAAGATGAAGAGAGAGAAACAGAGAGGTAGATTTACAGACAGACAAACAGACAGACAGAGAGAGAAAAAGAGAGATGAAGATATATACAGATAAAGAGAGATAAAGAGATAGAAAGATGGGGAGAGAGATAGATAGATATATAGATATAGAGAGAGAGAGAGAGAGAGAGAGAGAGAGAGAGAGAGAGAGAGAGAGAGAGAGAGAGAGAGAGACAGAGGAGAAAGGAGTGGAGTTGAGGGGCGAGAGGACGAGAGAAAGAGACAGACATACAGAAAGAGAGATACAGACAGACACACACAGAGAGAGAGAGAGAGAGAGAGAGAGAGAGAGAGAGAGAGAGAGAGAGAGAGAGAGAGAGAGAGAGAGAGAGAGAGAGAGAGAGAGATGGTGAGGATAGAGACAGCAAGAGATAGAGAGAAAAAGAGAGATACAGATATATACAGATAAAGAGAGATAAAGAGATAGAAAGATGGGGAGAGAGGGAGAGAGAGGGGAGAGAGAGGGGGAGAGATGGAGGGAGGGAAAGAGAGAGAGAGAGGGAGGGATGGAGAGAGAGAGAGAGGAGAGAGAGAGAGAGAGAGAGAGAGAGAGAGAGAGAGAGAGAGGAGAGGGATGGAGAGAGAGAGAGAGATATGGAAGTAACATGTCTTATGAAAGCAGGTGTCCGCTTTATCTCAGTAGACTTTATATCGCATATACCATATACATGACACAGGTATCGGAAGCGGCGTGGGAGAGGAGAGTAGGGTGGGAGAGGAGAGTAGGGTGGGAGAGGAGAGTAATTCTGAAAATAATGCATTGCTCCCCCACTTGAAAATCTACTTAAAATGACATCACCCCTCCCATTGGTGTAACGTTTCGGCTCCTATACAGACACGAGGTATCGAGGCAGGGTGGGGAAAGAAAGAAATGTTTTATTTAACGACGCACTCAACACATTTTTATTTACGGTTATATGGCGTCAGACATATGGTTAAGAACCACACAGATTTTGAGAGGAAACCCGCTGTCGCCACATAGGCTACTCTTTTACGACAGGCAGCAAGGGATCTTTTATTTGCGCTTCCCACAGGCAGGATAGCACAAACCATGGCCTTTGTTGAACCAGTTATGGATCACTGGTCGGTGCAAGTGGTTTACATCTACCCATTGAGCCTTGCGGAGCACTCACTCAGGGTTTGGAGTCGGTATCTGGATTAAAAATCCCATGCCTCGACTGGGATCCGAACCCAGTACCTACCAGCCTGTAGACCGATGGCCTGCCACGACGCCACCGAGGCCGGTACGGGGTGGGGAAGTTGGCATAACAAGGTTCCAGCAGAATGTGACAGTTAGGTGTCCACAGAATCGGGATCCCCAAAAGTAATTTTGCACCCCCCTGTAAAAAAAATAACAACACCTGGATCCGCACCTTGATTGTTCAAGCACGGCCGTCCTGGTCATACGTTTTAGCACGTCACCAAAACCCTGATCAGGAAGAAGTAGCCAGTATTGCGAGAGAAAGAGTTTAAACCCACTGTATACACATCTATCATATCAAACCGTCAAGTATCGAAATCCGTGTCACGGAGATAACGATATTATCACAAGTTATGACGCCGTTCACCCGACTCGTTGTGTCACTTTGCGCTTTCAAAGTGTTTTACTTGTTTACACAGAGGTTCATTTTAGGTCGTATCTTAGCTTGGTCACATTTAAGGATGAATATGTCTGGAAAAGCTGCATACACACTGCTATAAATCTCATGAAGTGTTTTTTTTTTTTTTTTTTAAGGATTTGATGTCATTTAAAAGATTAAAATACAAAAATTGCACTATTAGATATAGTGAAAACGAAAAGAAAGGTAAAGCAGGAATATGGATACTTTACGATAAATGTTCCTGGTTACAAACGTTCAGTTCTGTGAAAAACAAATGAAGGAAGGAGATGTTTTATTTAACGACGCACTCAACACATTTTATTAACGGTTATATAACGTCGGACATATGGTTAAGGACCACACAGATATTGAGAGAGGAAACCCGCTGTCGCCACTTCCTGGGCTACTCTTTCCGATTAGCAGCAAGGGATCTTTTATATGCACCATCCCACAGACAGGATAGCATATACCACAGCCTTTGATGCATCAGTTGTGGAGCACTGGCTGAAACGAGAAGTAGCCCAGTTGGCCTGTGAAACGATAAAGGGAATATCAGCCTGTATTTTTCCTGAATATATCATCACGTGTTGATCACTTCATTGAAAAACACTAAAATTTCATGATACAGCTGAAATTATATTTGCTTTTATTTTGGTGTTTAGTATATATTTTCTAAATCAAAATTCTTGGTTCAAATTTCTGGTTGTCCCTGTATTTTATTGCCTACTAGTATTAGAATATCATTTGTCTACCATCAGACATTTTGCCACATTTATCGGATTTGTTGGATATAAAATGTACTACGAGCACTAAAACCACCAGAAATACACTGATTATACAGAAAATGATGTTCTAAATTGGACGTAAAATGTACTACGAAAACATTAAGACCACAGGAATACATTGATTAAACACACACCGATATTCTAAATACGAAAATATATTTAGTATGCAATTTTACTCAAGAAAGTTCTGTACGTTGCAAAAAATATTACAATGACAACAAATTCAGAAAAAAATACTTTTAATTTATTTTTTTTTTTTAATCCAGAAATAATAATCTGCACGTACGTCTCTAATAAGATTGGTATATAAAAGTAGGTGGTATGTGCTTTCATGCATGTCAGAACGTGTATATACAAGATTGCTTGTTGTTAACGGGCAAGACGTAGCGGGTTTGTTATGAAGACTATGTGTCGCAATGATCAAATGTTTGAATCCTGAGGTGCTTGCGTCGTAGGATCGAACCACCTCAGTGGACCCATCCTCAGATTAGTTGTTTCTCGTCCCAACCATGGCACCACGATTGGCATATCAAAGGTTGTGGTATGTACTATCATGTCTGTGGGATGGTGCATATAAAATATCTCTTGCCACTAATGGACAAATGTAGCTGGTTTCCTCTTTAAGACTATATGTCGCAATTACCGAATGTTTGACAACCAATAGCCGATGACTAATAAATCAATGTACTCTCTCTCAATGAACAAACAAGTTTTTTATCGGTAGAAGTAGGGTTCCCTCTCTGTCTCTCGATCAACAGGATGTCGAAATAACTATATGTTGAACACCCAATAACCTTAGTATAAAAATATGCTGACGTGTCGTTAAACAAATATTAGTATTTCTTTCACAGGGCACAGGTTAGGGGTAGACGTGTGTATCGGCGGTGCACACAGCGCCACATGTGGGGGTACGGTTCTATTTGATCAGTGAAAATGTTGTCGGGGATAACAACACGGGCTGTTGTTTGGTTAGTATTTAAATACCGGGTTGTTAAACAGCCGCAAACACTCGTGTCGCTTTCATATCAACATGGCTTAATAAATGAACCACTCGGATTAAAAGTTTGATCTCAATATAGATCGCATTCTCACTTCACGCAGCAGACGCAAAACTCTGCTACGGAAATTAACGAATGTTATCGAAGTCAGGTTTTGCCAGGTCTACTTCCGGGATTGTAGAAATGATTCAGGTCTAATTAGTTCTATTAAAATGGCGTCTGTGGATCAATGCTGATATTTTGATGCATGTAATCTTATAGCAATGGATTTTGTTTTTCGGTTTTGGGATTTTGTCTGGGAGTAACCGGCCTCGGTGGCGTCGTGGCAGGCCATCGGTCTACAGGCTGGTAGGTACTGGGTTCGGATCCCAGTCGAGGCATGGGATTTTTAATTCAGATACCGACTCCAAACCCTGAGTGAGTGCTCCGCAAGGCTCAATGGGTAGGTGTAAACCACTTGCACCGACCAGTGATCCATAACTGGTTCAACAAAGGCCATGGTTTGTGCTATCCTGCCTGTGGGAAGCGCAAATAAAAGATCCCTTGCTGCCTGTCGTAAAAGAGTAGCCTATGTGGCGACAGCGGGTTTCCTCTCCAAATCTGTGTGGTCCTTAACCATAATATCTGGCGCCATATAACCGTAAATAAAATGTGTTGAGTGCGTCGTTAAATAAAACATTTCTTTCTTGTCTGGGAGTGTAGTTTTGTTTTTGTTGTTTGTTTGTTTGTTGTTTGTTTGTTGTTGCGTGTTGTTGTGATGTTGTGTTTTGTTTTGTTTTGTGGGGTGTTGTTTTGTTTGGTTTTTTTTTGTTTTTTGTTTTTTTTGTGGTGCGGTGTTTTTTTTTTTTTTTTTTTTTTTTTTTTTTATTTTTTTTTTTTTTGGTGGGGGTGTTGGGGTTGACATTTATGTTGTTTTGTGTTATGTTACGTTGTGTTGTATTTATTTTTTAGATTACGTTCATTATGTTGTGTTGTGTTATGCTGTTTTGCATTGATCTGCGCTGTGTTGACTGTATAGTATAATATAGACTACTTAGGAAATAGTTTTTTGCTTGACCATCTGGGACTGAGTTGAGCGGACATTATTTGGCGGAAACTCGTCCCGGTCAGATCTTAAACTGCTCAAACTTCCAAAAATAGCCCAGCATACTATGCTGACGGGACACGGTTACTTTTCAGTGATTGCACTCCGACAAAGAGCTTCCTTTGCAAAATAAAAAGCAAAACGTTGAGAAATGCGAAGAAAAATCAAACAACCGGAATGGCAGACGACTTCCGTCCGTAACAGCTGCACGCGCATGGCACGCGCAGAGACGACCGCGTCAACAAACTGGTACTCGGCTCCACTTCCCGGCTTCTGCAAATCAACCAGTCTATCCGAGTCTTGCCTCGTATCTGTCTCTTTTGTCACAACATCGATTAACACTTCATTAAAGTGCATCGAACAACACTCACGGTTTTTTATCCTCAGTTTTTCTTTCTGTCTTTCTCAGCCTGTTGAGGAAAGCCAAGCAGACGTGCAATGTAATATAATTTTCCAGGGAACTGAAGCAGTTAAAAAGAGAACCTCATTTGCTCATAACTTTCGTAATACAAATTGCTACCGGCTTCGGGTATAAGGCTGGTAGGTAAGAAGTTCGCAACCCGGTACCAGCTCCCACCTAAAGAAAGTTTTAACGACTCGGTGGGTAGGTGTATAACAACTACATCGTCTTCTCTCTCACTAACCACTAACCAACTGTCCTGGTGAGAGAGAGAGAGAGAGAGAGAGAGAGAGAGAGAGAGAGAGAGAGAGAGAGAGAGAGAGAGAGAGAGAGAGAGAGAGAGAGAGAGAGAGAGAGAGAGAGAGAGAGAGAGAGAGAGAGAGAGAGAGAGAGTGTGTGTGTGTGTGTGTGTGTGTGTGTGTGTTTATGGGGGGGGGGCTAGTAAAATCTTCGTCAGGTTGGGTTTGTTTTTGTTTGTTTGCATGTGGGGTTTTTGTGCAGTTTGTTTTTGTTTTTTGTTTTTGTTTTTTGTTGTTGTTGTTGTTGCTTTGTGTTGGGCTTTCTTTTGGTGGAGTACTTCCATATATAATGTATGTTAGTGTACTTTTGAATACTGTAGGTGTCAATTTTTAAACGTCGAATCCTTCTTTGAATACTTTAGATGTCTTTTTAAAATGTTTCCCCCTTACGTGTATTCATACTGTTTGTGTCGCCTTTTAAATGTACCTGAAAAATCTTGCATTCGCCCCTGCATTTTTTTTGTACACTTGGGTTGAGTTTTTTCGTGCTTATATGAAGACGCAAAACAGATATTTTTCAATATTTTTTTGTGATTAATGAAAAATATATTTATTGGACTTAAAATAACAATTTATGAGAGGATGATTACCATTCTGGAGAGCAAACTGTAGTCTCTCAGCACGATGTCGCGGTGTCAGGATGATACCGTTGTACGAGCGTCTGCATCTGAGTCCAGCCGTCATCGGATGGATAGGCCTTCCATGACGTCCTATCGTGTTCATGCTGTCATCGTCGTAGTTCTGAACCGGTCACGGAGGTGGTGTTGTCGAATCTGCCGATCTTGGCGTGGGGTCGTAACGGGACATTGACCAGGTCGAGGTCCCAGTCTGTTGATGACGTTCAGCAAGTCGTCCAATATTTGATGGATGGACTCTGAAGGTCCTAGCAACTTGGCTTTGCGAAGTCCCCCCTTGAACCATGCCCAACGCTCGCTCCCTTTGTTCTTCTCTGAGTCGTGGCATTCTTAATGTGACGAGGAATATGACACCGTTACGTGACTTTTATGTGTCCACATACTGGCATTTCACGTGCATTGCATGCAGCATGATTGAGCATGTAGTGAACGCATTTCACACCATTTTGTGTGTTTCTGCTATTGTATGTGTAACGAGAACAAAACCAGGATTAAAACCCAGACAAAAGTACCAATCAATGGCTTCCTCTCATAAATTGTTATTTTAAGTCCAATAAATATATTTTTCATTAATCACAACAAAATATTGAAAAATATCTGTTTTGGGTTTTTCATTGTGTGTCAGTATATATATATATATATATAATATATATATATATATATATATTATATATATATATATATATATATATATATATATATATATATAATATATATATATATAAGCACGGAAAACTCCAACCCAAGTGTACAAACAAACAAAAAATGCTTTGCGGAGGAGGTGCATCGAAATGGAGGAATTTAGATCGAATAATAACGAGACATACGTGATATATACGTTTTATCTGTAGGCAAAAAATAGCTTCAGTCAAACGGGGAGAAAATAATATCTACAAACAGGTGTGTCGGACTTGAATTCAAGTTCAGTTTCACTGAAGGAATGCGATTTCTAATTTAGAGTGTGGAGATAGAGAAAGTGACAACACACCGGTGCCCACAGAGATATAGCGCCAGATCTAGTCCAAGGATAAACCAATCAGATCATAGCTAACATTTGGTTCAAGGCTACAAGTACAGAAGTGTTGCAATCCGACAGTTGGCATTATTATATAGGTGGCGTGTAATTGCGTTATGCATACTATGACATTTTCTTGTCATAAATTCCGTACATATTTGTAATACATTTTCCCCCTAAATATTATCCAACTAAAACCTATATCGTGAACATAGGTAGTCGGTTTTTGTACTTCATTTCAGTGGATGGGTATGCTAAAACATTGTTTTGTTTAACGACAGCACTAGAGCACATTGATTGATTAATTAATCATCGGCTATTGGATGTGAAACATTTGGTAATTCTGACTTAGTCATCAAAGGAAACCCGCTTCATTTTTCTTAATGCAGCAAGGGATCCTTTATATGCATTTTCGCACAGACAGGAAAACACATACCACGGCCTTTGTCCAGTTGTGGTACACTGGTTGGAACGAAACAAAACCCCAAAACAATCAGCTGAATGGATCCACCGAAGTGGTTCAATCCTGCGACGCAAGCACCTCAAGCGAACACTCGACCGCCTGAGCTAAATTCCGCCCAGCTAAAACATTGAGGTCATCACCGTGGCCTGGACTATCTGATGCATTGTATTCGATCCTCCAAGGCAAGGGGTCGTTATGTGCGCTTTCCGATAGACGGGACAGTACATACCACACCTTTTTGATTAAACATTCGTGGAACATTGGTGGGTCGTTTATGTGCGCTTTCCCATAAACAAGACAGTACATACCACATTTCTTTGATGAACCAATCGTGGGACAACGGTGGGTCGTTTGTATGTGCTTTCCCACAGACAGGACAGTACATACCACATACCTTTGAAGTAGCAGTCGTGGGACAATGGTGATATTTTATATAGGCGTTCGCACAGACGGGACAGTACATACTACATATATTTGATATAGACGTCGTGGAACAATGGTGATATTTTATATAGGCATTCCCACAGACGGGACAGTACATACTACATATATTTGATATAGACGTCGTGGGACAATGGTGATATTTTATATAGGCGTTCCCACAGACGGGACAGTACATACTACATATATTTGATATAGACGTCGTGGAACAATGGTGATATTTTATATAGGCATTCCCACAGACGGGACAGTACATACTACATATATTTGATATAGACGTCGTGGGGCATTGGTGGGTCGTTTATATGCGTTTTCCCGTAGACGGGACAGTACATACCACATCGTTTTATGTGCCAGTCGTGGGACATTGTGGGTCTTTTATATCAGCATGAAATGGTCGTGGGACGGTCGATTTTGCTATTCTCCTCAGGCTCCTCAGGCGAGCGCTCTACCCACAGAGCCAACTTCTATTGAGCCTAGTAACTTCCTAACGTTCAGTAACATAGAGCTACGCTAACGTTCGCAAACTATTTGACTGGTTCCAAACGTACTCGTTCGGTTTAACGTAAAGCGCATAAACCAATCTAGCGGATGTATTTGTCCAGCCAGGTCTGGCCTAACCCAGCTTCGGCCTACGTTCAGCCAACCGTTTTATGCTGACGTTTCCAAACTATTTCGACTGGTTCCCGAAGTGCTATTTCGGTTTAAACGCATAAATCACTCTAGTGGGCGTCTTTCAGCTCGGTTCACCTGAACTCAGCCCTGGAGTCGTACGTTCTAAAGTATATAATTCGCGTTTTTATGACCCACGTCATACAAACAGTGTCCTAAACCGTTATTAAAACCAGTATACCACTAAGATGAACCGTTCACCACGTCTCACTACGTCGATCCCGTTGAATATGATTTTCGTCCAGTCAACCGGAATATCCGCGACACCAAATACGTTATTAAATAGGTCAATTTTCTATGCATTTCGCGGTGTGCTCTTATGCGTGTGAGAGAGAGACAATTACTGTATGTTTTTAATGTATTTTCAACCAGCTGAAATAGCAGAACCGTTAATAAGTTAACAGTTAATATCGTAATGCTGTTCTGTCTTGCATTGTACGATATTCGTGTGACAAGTGGTATATTCTCAAGCGTTACGAGAGTTTCAAATATCTACAAATCACCGAGGATGGCGATTATTGGAATGGTACGTATGATAATATACACTGATGGAAACAAATAAGGGACGACATAACAGTAACAGCAACCACTAACTGTAATCATAACGTTCACCCACAGTATCAGAATGTTACCGTTATCACTGGTAGTCAGTCCCACAATACATCGGTGTATTCTATCCAGGAATAATTACTCTAGTCGTGTATTCAATTCGATCTTGAATACCCTGCGTTCCCATATTTCTTTCAATCAGTATATTATTTACTACAGCGTCAACAGATTTTAAAGTAGGCTTCTAACCAAAAAAAAAAACCACCACCAAAAAACAAACAAACACCACCATACATGATACAAATGTACATGACGTTTAAGACTAAACCATGACATATAATTATTAATCACGTCAATACACCAAAGCTTATATAATAATATTAGGCCATTCCTTTGTTGCTGTTCGCCGTGATATGTGCTATCCTGTCTGTACGAAAGTGCAAATAAAATACCCCTTGCTGCATTAGGAAAAATGTACAGCGGGTTTCCTCTGATGCCTATGTGTCTAAATTACTAAATGTTTGACATCCAGTAGCCGATAATTAATAAATGTGCTCTAGTGGTGTCGTTAAACAAAATAAACGTTTTGTTGTCATTCATTAACACAATTTAGAAAAACAGTCATATCTAAGGTCTCACTACACAGATGTCATCCGCCATTGAAATTCATGTTAAACTGCCCAACTTCAAGCGAAGATTGCCCATAGAACGGGTTCTCGTCGGCACTAACAACATAAACCATTGCGAACATACATTATATAAGCATTTGTATTCATTCCAAAATTGTGAACATTTCCGTCTCAGTTTTTTGCTATATGACCGCATCTGGCTGTAGTACCGGTCCGAACAGGTGGTTCATAAACCGATTCACTCCGCTGTCACTTGCACTATATACCCATGTCCCAAAAGGTCGATGCACAATAATACAAAATAACATGGGCAAAAATACAGCCAGAAGGCTTACCATTAAACATACATATTGTTTTAATTCTTCACCATTTCCTAGAAGTGAATATGTGAACCATAACATGTGTCCCAGTTAGGAACTATAGTGGACAATGATCAATGAACTCTCACCCGGAAGTGATCTGTGTAGTGAGACCTAAGAGATGGGGTTTCCGACTTACAACGAAGTTGAAATACGGAAATTACCAAGTCAAACGGTGCAGGTAACGTGTATCGTAATATGTATTATTTACTCTTTGATCTATATATATATATATCAATAAACCGATAACAGCGAGTGTCTCTACAAATAACAACTTGTGTCAATGATAGACAGCCAGTTGAAAAACATTATCCCAAACGAAATCGTTGCAATAAATCGTTATTATAGATCGATGATGCTTCAACATAACGTTGTTGGTGCTTCTGCTTCTGTTGCTGCTGCTAATGATGGTGGAAATAGTAGCGATGATGATGATGGTGTTGGTTGTGGTGGGGATGATGATCGATGTCACTTGATTACTAGGTCATCGATTGTGACCAATGTCACATGACCACTACGTCATCGATTGTGACCAATGTCACATGACCACTACGTCATCGATTGTGACCAGTGTCACATGACTACTACGTCATCGATTGTGACCAGTGTCTGGTAACCAATACATCATCGATGATCATCGCTGCTAATCTATTTCCGGATGTAACTACACAATATTCCTGAGGCGATATCAGCCAAACTACGACCCCAAAAATTTGAATACTACAACACCCCAAGTTTAGCACTGAAATGCTACCCCAAACATGCTTCAAGCAGTGGTACTAGATGAAATAAAATTGCATACATTTATTGCCCAGATAAAACAAGTTTGATAACAAACACTGAAACATTTTTCACCAATGACCAAACTGCTGGACCCTGCCGGATGTTATTGGAACAGTGCTACTTATAAAGGTTTGTGTGACGTCACAGACTCTCGTTTTATCGGTGTGAGCTGATCGAGACTCTGGGAGAAATCGTTAAACATAAAGTTTTGAAGGAATCTTTTTTGTCCCGTAAACACTGCGCTGCAATAGACCGACTCCCCGTCAGGTTATCACTGTAAGTAGCCACCACATGGCCAGTCGATTTCCAAATGGAAACTCCAGTAAACGTCCGCTGCAAATTCCCCCAGCCTGAGAACAAACGTATCCAACAGATGTCGGCAAGCTACATTTAAAAAAAAAAGAGACATTAAAACATCTTAGGCTATAGTGGGTATATGCTTTAGGCAATTACACAACATTAGATAGAAGTGTTTTAAAATGGCGCATCGCTCTTTAAGATGGCGCATTGCTGTTTATTGTTGAATGGGCGAACGATTCTAGTTTTACGTTTAAATGAAGGTTTCTCATTTGAACTATGAAACCAGCGTTAAGTCAGGAAGTCATTGTATACACATGTATGTCAGTTCGGGATTACGCGACGTATGGGTAAACGAATATGGTGAAGTAGGATGGGAAAAACACACTATGTGTTTGATCCGAGGTCAAGTGGTTAAATGTTCCTCGTGTCTTGTGTGGCCCTCACGGCATCCTAAAAAAAAACCCAGACATTGTAATATATTTTTTTTTTTTTTTTTTTTTTTAAAGGTGTTAACAGCTTTAATTATATATTATGCTGCTTTACCCCTCTCCTCCGTAAAATAGTTTATTTTGTTTAACGACGCCACTAGAGCACATTGATTTATTAATAATCGGCTATTGGATGTCAAACATTTGATATATAGTCATAGCCTGCTACCTTGTTCCATTAGTAGCAAGGGATCTTTTATATGCACAATGTTCTCAGCATATCGACTCTATGAAGGCGAGCTGCGTAAATAGTACAAATAGTACTTCCTGTTAAAGCATGGCGTTAATATTTGTAAGTTGTATCATCGCAGTTTACTATGGGGAGGTGAGATTGTCGCTTTAAGACTACAGTTGTATTTGTGTCTTACCTTGTATAATTATGTCAAATATCTTCAATGATGGGGAGGTGAGATTGTGGCTTTAAGACTATAGTTGTATTTGTGTCTTACCTTGTATAATTATGTCAAATATCTTCAATGATGGGGAGGTGAGATTGTGGCTTTAAGACTACAGTTGTATTTGTGTCTTACCTTGTATAATTATGTCAAATATCTTCAATGATGGGGAGGTGAGATTGTGGCTTTAAGACTATAGTTGTATTTCTGTCTTACCTTGTATAATTATGTCAAATATCTTCAATGATGGGGAGGTGAGATTGTGGCTTTAAGACTATAGTTGTATTTCTGTCTTACCTTGTATAATTATGTCAAATATCTTCAATCATGGGGAGGTGAGATTGTGGCTTTAAGACTATAGTTGTATTTGTGTCTTACCTTGTATAATTATGTCAAATATCTTCAATCATGGGGAGGTGAGATTGTGGCTTTAAGATTACAGTTGTATTTGTGTCTTACCTTGTATAATTATGTCAAATATCTTCAATGATGGGGAGGTGAGATTGTGGCTTTAAGACTATAGTTGTATTTGTGTCTTACCTTGTATAATTATGTCAAATATCTTCAATGATGGGGAGGTGAGATTGTGGCTTTAAGACTACAGTTGTATTTGTGTCTTACCTTGTATAATTATGTCAAATATCTTCAATGATGGGGAGGTGAGATTGTGGCTTTAAGACTATAGTTGTATTTGTGTCTTACATTGTATAATTATGCAAGATATCTTCAATGATGGGGAGGTGAGATTGTGGCTTTAAGACTATAGTTGTATTTGTGTCTTACCTTGTATAATTATGTCAAATATCTTCAATGATGGGGAGGTGAGATTGTGGCTTTAAGATTACAGTTGTATTTGTGTCTTACCGTGTATAATTATGTCAAATATCTTCAATGATGGGGAGGTGAGATTGTGGCTTTAAGACTATAGTTGTATTTGTGTCTTACCTTGTATAATTATGTCAAATATCTTCAATGATGGGGAGGTGAGATTGTGGCTTTAAGATTACAGTTGTATTTGTGTCTTACCTTGTATAATTATGTCAAATATCTTCAATGATGGGGAGGTGAGATTGTGGCTTTAAGACTATAGTTGTATTTGTGTCTTACATTGTATAATTATGCAAGATATCTTCAATGATGGGGAGGTGAGATTGTGGCTTTAAGATTACAGTTATATTTGTGTCTTACCTTGTATAATTATGTCAAATATCTTCAATGATGGGGAGGTGAGATTGTGGCTTTAAGATTACAGTTGTATTTGTGTCTTACCTTGTATAATTATGTCAAATATCTTCAATGATGGGGAGGTGAGATTGTGGCTTTAAGATTACAGTTGTATTTGTGTCTTACCTTGTATAATTATGTCAAATATCTTCAATGATGGGGAGGTGAGATTGTGGCTTTAAGACTATAGTTGTATTTGTGTCTTACCTTGTATAATTATGTCAAATATCTTCAATGATGGGGAGGTGAGATTGTGGCTTTAAGACTACAGTTGTATTTGTGTCTTACCTTGTATAATTATGTCAAATATCTTCAATGATGGGGAGGTGAGATTGTGGCTTTAAGACTATAGTTGTATTTGTGTCTTACATTGTATAATTATGTCAAATATCTTCAATGATGGGGAGGTGAGATTGTGGCTTTAAGACTATAGTTGTATTTGTGTCTTACCTTGTATAATTATGTCAAATATCTTCAATGATGGGGAGGTGAGATTGTGGCTTTAAGATTACAGTTGTATTTTGTATTTGTGTCTTACCTTGTATAATTATGTCAAATATCTTCAATGATGGGGAGGTGAGATTGTGGCTTTAAGACTATAGTTGTATTTGTGTCTTACCTTGTATAATTATGTCAAATATCTTCAATGATGGGGAGGTGAGATTGTGGCTTTAAGACTACAGTTGTATTTGTGTCTTACCTTGTATAATTATGTCAAATATCTTCAATGATGGGGAGGTGAGATTGTGGCTTTAAGACTATAGTTGTATTTGTGTCTTACATTGTATAATTATGTCAAATATCTTCAATGATGGGGAGGTGAGATTGTGGCTTTAAGACTATAGTTGTATTTGTGTCTTACCTTATATAATTATGTCAAATATCTTCAATGATGGGGAGGTGAGATTGTGGCTTTAAGATTACAGTTGTATTTGTGTCTTACCTTGTATAATTATGTCAAATATCTTCAATGATGGGGAGGTGAGATTGTGGCTTTAAGACTATAGTTGTATTTGTGTCTTACCTTGTATAATTATGTCAAATATCTTCAATGATGGAGAGGTGAGATTGTGGCTTTAAGACTATAGTTGTATTTGTGTCTTACATTGTATAATTATGCAAGATATCTTCAATGATGGGGAGGTGAGATTGTGGCTTTAAGATTACAGTTGTATTTGTGTCTTACATTATATAATTATGTAAAATATCTTCAATGATGGGGAGGTGAGATTGTGGCTTTAAGACTATAGTTGTATTTGTGTCTTACATTATATAATTATGTAAAATATCTTCAATGATGGGCAGGTGACACTGGACCTTTAACACCGTAGTTGTGTTTGTGTTCTGCACTAGTATTGTAACCAGCCCAGTGGTAAAGCGCACGCCCGATGCGCGGTCGGTCGTGCTATCCTCTCTGTGGGATGGTGCATATAAAAGATTCCTTGCTACTAATGAAAAAATGGAGCGGGTTTCCTCTCTATGACTGTCAAAATGACCATATGTTTGACATCTAATAGCCGATGATTAATAAATCAATGTGTTCTAGTTGTGTAGTTAAATAAAACGAACTTCTAGTACGGTAACCTAAGAATTTGCATATAATTAACATACATTAGAAGATGCCTTGACTTGACCTCCGTCACCTCTACTCTCACGTCCTACCATATCACAGGGCTTCTAGAATTTTTTTTTAATTCCACTAGCCATGGGATCAGTGATTAAACTATTTTTACTAGCCACAATTAAAAATTCACTAGCCCTACTTTATTTTTAAGTTAATACAATTTTACTAAATAATAGTAATAATCAGATATATCGCCTAAAGAGGGAGATAGAGCTTAACAACAATAAAATTGGGGATTGGGTGGGGGCAGAATATTCATATTTACAAAATAGACTTAACAACAACATTTGACTCATTTTTTTTCACTAGCCATCGGGCATGGCAATAGTAGTTATTTACTGTCCCAACATTGAATATCACTAGCCATGGGAGTGGGGCTACCATAATCTAGAAATCCTGCATATCAAGACACTAGTCTGTAGTAAACAGGTTTTAGGTTTATTTTCTTTTTACCCCCTTCTTTTTCTTTTTTTCTTTTTTACAATGAAACAATGTATGACAGACGTTCTCACAACACTGCCAGACTTAACTGTTGAAGTGTCAATACCGCCTACACCAGTCCGATACACCTGTTTGTATATAAAACGTATATATCACGTATGTCTCGTTATTATTCGTTCTAAATTTCTCCATTTCGATGCACCTCCTCCGAAAAACATTTTTTTTTTTTTTTTTTTTTTTTTTTGTACACTAGGGTGGAGTTTTTTCGTGCTTATATAATATATATAACTCCATCCAAGTGTACAAAAAACAAAAATGCTTTGCGGAGGAGGTGCATCGAAATGGAGGAATTTAGATCGAATAATAACGAGACATACGTGATATATACGTTTTATCTGTAGGCAAAAAATAGCTTCAGTCAAACGGGGAGAAAATAATATCTACAAACAGGATATAAACAGGTGTATCGGACTTGAATTCAAGTTCATTTCCACTGAAGGAATGCGATTTCTAATTTAGAGTGTGGAGATGGAGAGAACGTGACAACAACACACCGGTTCCCACATAAATATAGCGCCAGATCTAGTCCAAGGATAAACCAATCAGATCATAGCTAACATTTGGTTCAAGGCTACAAGTACAGGAGTGTTGGAATCCGACAGTTGGCATTATTATATAGGTGGCGTATAATTGCTTTATGCATACTATGACATTTTCTTGTCATATCTTCCGTACATATTTATAATACATTTTTCCCCTAAATATTATCCAACTAAAAGTTATATCGTGAACATAGGTTGTCGGTTTCGGTATTTTATTTCAGTGGATGGGTATGCTAAAACATTGAAGAAGAAGTTTGTTTTGTTTAACGACACCACTAGAGCACATTGATTGATTAATTAATCATCGGCTACTGGATGTCAAACATTTGGTAATTCTGACTCATAGTCATGAGAGGAAACCCGCTACATTTTTCCTAAAGCAGCAAGGGATCTTTTATATGCATTTTCGCACAGACAGAAAAGCACATACCACGGCCTTTGTCCAGTTGTGGTACACTGATTAGAAAAACCCCCAGGTACCGCTTACTCCCAATTTATGACCGGCTACAAGAAACCATTGCCGCTATCCGCTCTCGTAAATGACAAGATTAATGGCAATATGTAACACGTGTTTCGGTAGTGGAGAACTGTGAATAAAAATACAGTCCTACCCATATAAAAAAAAAAGCAAAAAAAACTATAGGGTTATACAGAGGTGGCCCCACTGTACCATAATAGATGATATGATGTAATAAAAGGCCTTTGAAAACAAGTGAATGGCGAAGACAGGTCAAACTGTGCTATATTATAAGATTTGGTAGAATTTTAAAGTGGTATGTGCGAAGAAATGTCTGATTAATTTAGGTCGACTTGTAGCGTTGGACGATATGAATGACTAGTAAAATGGCGTCCGAAGACAGATGGCTGTTTTATACCGATGAATTTGTAATATGTTACAAACTTTTGTTGATAATAAAATGACCTCTTAAAACACATGGCGCGGAATGTAGTTCAGTAGTTGCAGAGCGCTCGTCTGACGTCAGATGGGTTAAAGGATCGATCGCTGTCGGTGGAGTCGGGATGTTTCCCTGTCACAACCAGTGTCCCACGACTGATACTTCAAATGGCATGGTATGTACTGTCCTATGTTTGGGGGGGGGGGGTTGTTTTGTTATCGACACCACTAAAGCAAATTGATTTATTAATCATCGGCAACAGAATGTCATTTAGGACAGTGAGTTAGTTGTTAGTGGTTAGTGAGAGAAAGGTTGGTACACTGGTCTTACACCTGCCCATCGAGTCGTTAAATTCTTTCTGAGTGGGAGCCGTCACAGGGATACAAACCCAGTACCTACCAGCCTTAAGCCCAATGATTTAACCACTTCACCGCAGAGGCTAGAACCTGTTGTACCGCGACCTACGTGTATGTATGGTGGGAGCTGGTACCAGGCTGCGAACCCAGCACCTACCATCCTTAAGCCCAATGATTTAACCACTTCACCGCATAGACTAGAACCTGTTGTACTGCACCCTACATGTATGTAGGATGGGAGCCGGTACCGGGTTGCGAACCCAGTACCTACCAACCTTAAATCCAATGATTTAACCACTACACCGCAGAGATTAGAACCTGTTGTACTGCACCCTACATGTATGTAGGATGGGAGCCGGTACCGGGTTGCGAACCCAGTACCTACCAGCCGTAAGCCCTCAACCACTACACCGCAGAGTTTAGAACCTGTTGTAGCGCGACGCACGTGTACTTGATGCAGATCGACATGCCGCATGGTGAAGATAATTACTTCTGTAGATTGCGCAATGATAATGTAAGCTTGTTGTAGCATGTTCCTCGACAGCGCTGCTGCTTCGGTTATCTCGAATGTTCACTGAGAAGATAAGCGAGACCCTTTCAAAACAATAATAATAAATAAATAAATAAGAGAGGAGAAAAAATATCCTTAATGTCTTCACGCTTTTAAATGGTCGGTTACAAGTAACATTCTACGTTTTACAAAAATAAATTAAAAAAAGAGAGAAAAAAAAGAAGCTTTAACTACCCCAAGAACGAACTCTTGTTATTCTTTCAAGATGATTTTCACCTTGATAATGCAAATTGAAAAACGATAGTTTTGACAGAATATTTGATATAATCTGGCAAACATCCGACAGGAGAAGCGATTTTTCGTGCGGTCTGCGGAGAGTTCAGATGCGATAGCGCCCGCTTCCGGATTAGCGAGGTCTCCCCACTAGACGAGATCTTCATTGAGGCATCTGATGGAACTCACGCTGATGGAGGAAGAGATTTCCTTTCTTTTTAGGGTCAACACCTCCACGAGTCATAAATTGCGAAAACTAGCAACGTCGGTGCAATGTTGTAAATACTCTATGAAGAAAGAGGCCAATTTAGTCTAGTGGATGTTGGGTTTAAGTCCACCTGATTATGTATTCACTTACCATATTATTCTGTTTAAGTCCACCTGGTTATGTATTCACTTACCGTATTATTCTGTTTATGTCCACCTGATTATGTATTCACTTACCGTATTATTCTGTTTAAGTCCACCTGGTTATGTATTCACTTGCCATATTATTCTGTTTAAGTCCACCTGGTTATGTATTCACTTACCGTATTATTCTGTTTAAGTCCACCTGGTTATGTATTCACTTACCGTATTATTCTGTTTAAGTCCACCTGATTATGTATTCACTTACCGTATTATTCTGTTTAGTGTCAACACCTCCACGAGTCATAAATTGAAAAAACTAGCAACGTAAGTGCAATGTTGTAAATATTTACAGAAGAAAGAGGCCAACTTAGTCTATAATAGTCTTTCCCAGCAGTAAACGTCATTTCCTTACTATGGTATGTACTACAATCTATTTATTTCTGAACCGATTGTTATTTAAATATCACACAAACGATAGTGGGGGTTGTTTGTTTGTTATTTCCAAAACATTTCAAATAAAACTGAAATTATTTTAATAATGTTGATAAAGGCAAGAAGGAATGTAGTAGATGCTGGGGTTGACATACTATATAAGAGTCGTGGTGACATACTATATAGAGTTGTGGTGACATAGTATATAGAGTCGTGGTTATGCGTTCTCTAACACTAACCATTTTTAGGATCAAATCTTCCATAAATTGTCATAAATTGTCAAAACGAGGAAAGCTAGTGCAATGTTGTAAATATCTACTCAAAAGAATTTAAGGGTCAGACGATATTTTCGACATTATTTTCTGAATGTCAATTATATTAGCTAGACCATAATGTCACGCATGGTATTGTTCCATTTTGACGAAAGTGGGTCTAAGCAACCCATAAATGAATTAAAATCCACTGTCATTGACACTGTCGACTAGTTCTAATGGCGAAAACATGCTTACATTTGCACGTAAATTAGGGCGAAAGCGAAAGGTCTGCTAAGTGCCCATAACTTGCTTTTTCACAAATCGCTTCATTTGCACGCTTTGCACGTGTATTCCATGTTCCCAATGCTGAATTTCCGTATAATTGGAGCTTGCGTTCGTGTACGGTGCACACTCCAAATTCGACAATGGTACGACTTCAACTGACTATCGAAGATCGAGGAAGGGCTATTGCTTGGCTTCAGGATGGCAATACGCAAAGAAATGTTGCTCTGAGACTTGGTGTCAGTCAGAGTGTCGTTGGCCGACTGTGGCAACGGTACCAAGCAACGAATTCTGTTCGAAATCGTCCACGTTCGGGAAGACCCCGAAGCACTACAGATAGAGAGGACCGCTACATCACCAATATGGCTCTACGTCAACGCACAACCACTGCACGCCGATTACGTGACAATCTGCGGACTGCGACTGGAACTCGAGTGTCTGATCAAACCATACGCAATCGTCTGAGAGCCAATAATCTACGCTGCCGTCGCCAGGCTGTTCGACCACCACTCCTACCACGTCACAGAACGGCCAGACGTCACTGGTGCACGCTTCATCTGCGGTGGCAACGTGTTCAGTGGGGTCGAGTGATGTTCACTGATGAGTCCAGGTTTAGTCTCCAGTTCAACGACGGTCGGGTTCGTGTCTACAGACGTCCTGGGGAGCGCTTCGCTGACGTTAACGTTAGACAACGTCACCGGTTCGGTGGTGGCAGCGTCATGGTGTGGGGCGGCATCTCTATCCACCACAGGACCCCCCCTCTATGTGGTGGATGGCAATCTGAATGGAATCCGCTATCTGAATGAGATTATCCGGCCGTTGGTTCTCCCAGGCCTTCAGCAGATTGGCGGCGGGGCAGTTCTGCAGGATGACAATGCCAGACCCCACCGCGCCAGGGTGGTAACGGACTTTCTCAGACAACAAGGTATCGCCAGGATGGATTGGCCAGCATATTCGCCTGACTTGGCCCCATTAGAGCACGCCTGGGACGAATTAGGCAGGAGAGTTCGGGATAACCATGCCCCTCCGGCCAACCTTCATGATCTGGGTCAACTTCTTATGGCAGAGTGGCAGGCCATTCCCCAAGAGTTCTTCAGACGTCTGATCAACAGCACGAGGCAACGATGTGTCGAGTGTATTCGCGCCAGGGGTGGATTCACACACTATTAAACGAATGTTCTAATGTGTAAAATCCATGTTTGACAACCTTCAACTTTGACAGCATGTCATGTGACTTTCTTGTATACAGTGACGTTTATTTGTGGTTTTTTGTAAATATGGAACAATAAATTAAATTTTTGGTGTAGTTTACATCATCAATCTAATACACTCTGAAACTTATTTGGTTATAAATTTTTGACCCTTAAATTCTTTTGAGTAGTATATATACTATGAGAAGAAAGAGGCCAACTTAGTCTAGTAGTTGATGTGTTTGACATAGTATATAGAGTCGTCCTGGTTATGTATTCCATAACCCTAACCGTAACCTTTTAAAGAGTCAACACTTCTACGAGTCATAAACTGTGAAAACTATAAACATTAGTGCAATGTTGTAAATACTCTCGGAAGAAAACGGCCAATTTAATGTAGTAGATGCCGGGTTTGACATAGTATATACAGTCGTAGGTATGTGTACTCTAACCCTAAACTTTGCTTTGTGTCAACACTTCCAAGAGTCATAAATTGTCAAAACCAGGAATGCTAGTGCAATGTTGTAAATACTCACAGAACAAGAGGCCAACTTAGTCTAGTAGATGATGTGTTTGACATAGTATACAGAGTGGTCCTGGTTATGTATTCAATAACCCTAACCCTAACCCTAACCCTAACTTATGGGCAATTCCTCCAAGCGGGAGGGTTTGTTTGTTTGTTTTTTGCTTTTGTTTTGTTTTGGGGTGGGGGGGGGAATTGTTTTTGTTTTTGTGGTGGGTTTTGTGGGTTTTGTTTTAATTTCCCAAACACTTCTTTCTCTGTCAAAGGAAACTGAAATTATGTTAACAATGTTTATAAAGGCTGAGAGCTAAGTACCGGAATAACAGGAATCAAAGTCCGTAGGAATTGAGCGAAGAACTGAACTGAATAGAATAAGTATTTAACGACATTCCATCACAAAAGACGCATCGAGTATTGGATGTCATTTGGAAGAATCCACTCTATAACAGAGAGAGGCAACACATATGGCATGTGAGTACTACGATGGATGCCAAGCTGTGGGGCTCTGCAAAGATCTACGCCTGACAGCCCTTTTTGGCGACTATCACGGGACAAAGGATTTAATACAACCAATCGAACGCTGAAGAAGAAAAAGAAGAAGAAGAAGGAGAAGGAAAAATAATATTCGTTTGTTAGAAGTCGTAGTTGCACCCAGACTAGCATACTACATATTACTACGAACTAGCAATTTGCTTCGATCAGCTAAAACAGTTCCTCCTTCCTCCAAACAGGAAGATGTCATTTATTCTCACCCTTCCACCGAATCCTCGAATCAAAACATTTATGCAGGGAGGTCAACGTGCAACTACTTAAATGGAAGGTATATATTAGCGGTGAATGATTTTTAAAATAAGAAAGAAAATAGGTGGGGGGGGGGGGTGGAGAG